>NW_024739403.1:11837467-11872788 GCF_018991925.1 Homarus americanus
ATCAGTATTTCGTTCCAGTTACGTATTGCTCTACAACCATTAGGCATAACCCACAACACGCTCTTCGACCAGACACAACCTACCAGACACAACCCACCAGACACACTCCCACAACACAACCTACCAGACACAACCTACCAGACACAACCCACTAGACACACTCCCACAGACACAACCTACCAGACACAACCCACCAGACACAACCCACTAGACACACTCCCACAGACACAACCTACCAGACACAACCCACTAGACACACTCCCACAAGACCCCAACCTACCAGACACATCCCACCAAACACATCCATCCGACACAAGCCACCAGACACGCTCCCCAAGACACAACCTACCAGATATAACCTACAAGACACAACAATTGACACACTCCCCAAGGAACACCACCTACCAGATATAACCCACCAGACACAACCCACCAGACACACTCCCAGCAGACACAACCTACCAGACACAACCCACCGGACACACTACCACAAGACACAAGCCCTAGTCACCCAACAGACACAACCACCAAAAACAACCCACCAGACACACTCCACCAAATCAACCAACCAGAAACAACCTTCCAGACACAGTCCCACCAGGTACAAACTACCAGACAACCCACCAGACTCCCACCAAACACAACCAACCAGACACAACCTACCAGACACACCTACCAGACACAACCCACCAGACACGCTTCCACAAAGACACAAGCCCTAGTCATAACCCAACAGACATAACCCACCAGACGCACTCCCACAAGACAAAACCCACCAGACACACTCCCAAAGAACACAACCACCAGACACAACCCACCTGACACACTCCCACCAGACACAACCCACCGGACACACTTCACAAGACACAAGCCCTAGTCATAACCCAGTAGACACAACCCACCAGACTTAACCAAACAGACACACTCCCAGCCGACACAAAGTACCATACACAACCCAACCAGACACCTTCTACCAGACACACGCCCACAAGACACAACCCACTAGCACACTCCCACAAGACACAACCTACCAGACACAACCCACCCGACACAACCCACCAGACACAACCCACCAGACACAACCCACCTGACACACTCCCACAGTACACAACCCTAAGACACACAAGCCACCAGACACAACCCACCAGACACACTCCCACAAGACACAACCTAGCAGACATAACCTACAAGACACACTCCCACTAGACACAACCCATCAGAAACCTCCCCCAGACACAACCTACCAGACACAACCCACGAGACACCACCCACCTGACACACTTCCACAGTACACAACATATGACAAACCCACCAGACACAACCTACCAGACACACTCCCACAAGACACAATCTACCAGACACAACCCACCAGATACACTCCCACAAGACACACTTCCCAACCAGGCACACTCCCACAAGACACAACACACCAGACACACTTCCATAAGACACAACCCACCAGACACACTCCCAAAAGACTCAACCCACCAGACACCACCCAACAAACACTCCCACAGACACAACCACTAGACACAACCCACCAGACACAATCTACCAGACACAACCTAATAGATACAATCCACCAGACAACCCACAAGACACACTCCCACCAAACACAATCTACCATACACAAGCCAACCAGACACCTTCTACCAGACACACTCCCACAAGATACAATCCACTGGACACACTCCCACAAGACACAACCTACCGGACACAACCCACCAGACACAACCCACTAGACACAACCCGCCAGACACAACCCACCTGACACATTCCCACAGTACACAACCTAAGACACACACAACCCCACAGACACACTAGCTCCAGGAACACAACCTAGCAGACATAACCCACACAGAACAACCACCAGACACTTCCCACCAGACACACTCCCACAAGACACAACCAACCAGACACACTCCCCAAGACACAACCTACCAGACACAACCCACCAGACACACTCCCACAAGACACAACCCACCAGACACACTCCACAAGACACAACCAACCAGACAAAACCTACCAGACACACTCCCACCAGACACAACCCACTAGACACACTGCCACAAAGACACAACATACCAGACACAACCCACCAGACACTCTCCCACGCGACACAACCTGCCAGACACAACCCACCAGACACACTCCCACCAGACACAACCACTAGACACACTGACAAGACACAACCCTACCAGACACAACCCACCAGACACTCTCCCACGCGACACAACCTGCCAGACACAACCCACCAGACACACTCCCACCAGACACAACCCACTAGACACACTGCCACAAGACACAACCTACCAGACACCACCCACCAGACACACTCCCACAAGACACAACCCACCAGACACACTCCCACAAGACACAACCAACCAGACAAAACCTACAGACACACTCCCACCAGACACAACCCACTAGACACACTGCCACAAGACACAACCTACCAGACACAACCCACCAGACACTCTCCCACGCGACACAACCTACCAGACACAACCCACAGACACTCTCACGCGACACACCACCAGATACGCTCCCAAAGACACAACTACCAGATATAACCCACCAGACACAACCCACCTGAGAACATTCACAAAAGCACAACCTACCAGTCACAACCCACCAGACACAACCCACCAGACACACTCCCCTAAGACACAATCCATTAGGCATAACCCACAACACACACTCCCACCAGACACAACATACCAGATACAACCCACCAGACACAACCCATCAGACACACTCCCACAAGACACAACCTACCAAACACTACCCACCAGACACAACCCACTAGACACATTCCCTGAGGCAACCTACCAGACACAACCCACCAGACACAACCACTAGACACACTCCCCACAAGACACAACCTACCAGACACAACCCACCAGACCTCCACCCGACACAACCCACCAGATACGCTCCCACAAGACACAACCTACCAGATATAACCCACAGACACAACCACCTGACAAACTCCACCAGACACAACCTAGACATAACCCACCAGACACAACCTCTAGACACAACCACAGACACAATCTACCGGACACAACCTAATGGTACAATCCACCACACACACCAGACACACTCACCAAACACAATCTACCATACACAAGCCAACCAGACACCTTCTACCAGACACACCACAAGATACAATCCACTGGACACACTCCCAAAGACACAACCTACCGGACACAACCACCAGACACAACCCACCAGACACAACCCACCAGACACAACCCACCTGACACATTCCCACAGTACACAACCCTAAGACACACAACCCACCAGACACACTCCCACAAGACACAACCCACCAGACACACTCCACAAGACACAACCTAGCAGACATAAACCACCAGAAACACTCCCACCAGACAACCCACCAGACACAACCCACCAGACACACTCCCACAAGACACAACCAACCAGACACGCTCCTACAAGACACATCCTACCAGACACAACCCACCAGACACACTCCCACCAGACACAACCCACCAGACACACCCACAAGACACAACCAACCAGACAAAACCTACCAGAACCACTCCCACCAGACACAACCCACTAGACACACTGACAAGACACAACCTACCAGACACAACCCACCAGACACTCTCACGCGACACCTACCAGATACGCTCCCCAAGACACAACCTACCAGATATAACCCACCAGACACAACCCACCTGAGACATTCCCAAAAGACACAACCTACCAGTCACAACCCACCAGACACAACCCACCAGACACACTCCCAAAGACACAATCCATTAGGCATAACCCACAACACACACTCCCAAGACACAACCTAAATATAACCCACAGACACAACCCACTGACACACTCCACCCAGACACAACCTACCAGACATAAACCACCAGACACAACCCACAGACACACTCCCATAAGACACAACCTACCAGAAACAACCCACCAGACACAACCCACTAGACACACTCCCACAGACACAACCTACCAGACACAACGCACCAGACACAACCCACTAAACACACTCCCACAAGACACAACCTACCAAGATATAACCCACAAGACACAACCCACCTGACACACTCCCCACAGACACAACCTACCAGATATAACCCACCAGACACAACCCACCAGACACACTCCCCCAGACACACTTCCGTCACACACAAGCCCAGTCATAACCCAACAGATACAACCCACAGAGACAACCCACCATACACACTCCCACCAGACACAACCCACCAGACAGACTCCCACAAGACACAACCCATTAGGCATAACCCATAACACACACTCCCACTAGACATATCCTACCAGACACAACCCACCAGACACAACCCATCAGACACAGTCCCACAAGACACAACCTAACAGACACAACCCACCAGACACAACCCACTAGACACGCTCCCACAAGACACAACACAAGCCACACTCCCACCCGACACAACCCACCAGATACGCTCCACAAGACACATCCTGCCAGATATAACCCACCAGACACAACCCACATAACACACTCCCACCAGACACAACCTACCACACACAACCCACCAGACACTCCCACCCGACACAACCCACCATATACGCTCCCAAAGAACACATCCTACAGATATAACCCACAGACACAACCCACATAACACACTCCCACAAGACAACCCTACCAGACACATTCCACCTGACACAACCCGCCAGACACAACCCACCGGACACACTTCCACAAGACAAGCCCTAGTCATAACCCAACAGACCCCCACCAGACACAACCCTAGACACACTCCCACAAAACACAACCTACCAGAACACAACCCACCAGACACAACCCACTAGACACAATCCCACAAGACACAACCTACCAGACACAACCCACCAGACACACTCCCACCCGACACAACCCACCAGATACTCTCCCACAAGACACACAAGCCTAGTCATAACCCAACAGACTCAACCCACCAAAACAACCCTCCATACACACTCCCACCAGACACAACCCACATAACACACTCCCAACAGACACAACCCACCAGACACAACCCAGCAGACACAACCCATCTGACACACTCCCACAGTACATAACCTAAGACACACAACCCACCAGACACACTCCCACAGACACAACCCACCTGACACACTCCCTCCAGACACAACCCACCGGACACATTTCCACAAGACACAAGCCCTAGTCATAACCCAGTAGATACAACCCACCAGACTTAACGAAACAGACACACTCCCAGCAGACACAAAGTACCATACACAACCCACCAGACACAACCTACCAGACACAACTCACCAGACACAATCTACCAGACACACTCCCACCAGACACAACCTACCAGACACAACCCACCAGACACAACTACCAGGCACAACCTACGAGACAGTCCACCGGACACAACCCACCAGACACCTCCCACCAGACACACTCCCACCAGACACAACCCACCAGACACCATTCACCAGAAACACTCCCACCAGATACAACCCACTAGACACAACCCACCAGACACAACCTACCAGTTGACCTCTGACCCAGCTTGGAGAAGGTCGTGCTGATCGTGCTCCCGCTAGAGACCAAGGAAAATGGCCGCTTTGGATCGTTGTGCCGTGGGGAAGAAGAGGAGTGTGGGGACCTCCTTGCCACGCTGTTAAGGCAGCTGGGGCAGTTGAGAGTGAGATTGACACTCTAAAGGGAGAAAATAAGCCCTCAGGACGGAACTCCTTCAGGTAGGTGTCCTGCCTAGCAGGACACCTGCGAGAAGGAGGACAGGCGTGGAGAGTGGTTGTCTCCAAGGGGACTATGTCGGCAGGAAAGCTGACCGGGTGTGGGTGCAGTAACCTACCAGGTGCTGCAGGAAGCTGGAGAGGAAAGAAGAGGCAGGACGGTATGGATCAAGGAGGAAAGGGCAGTTGTACACCCTGCCCACAGGTAAGGTCGTGGTAGTTGGTGACAGCCAGGTGAGGTTTATGGAAGTAGGGTGTGTCAAATTTCTCAACATGTTAAAAAATCAAATTTGGTAGTCAAATATTGTGCCTCTTTATGTCTAAACTTGAGATTAGCAAAAACAAAATGAATTGAAATAACCCTCACCTACATCAATTATACCTTAAGTTTCAAATATCAGTATTTCAACAAATTAATGAGACTTGATTAGAATTATTCACTTGATATTAACTAATCTCATATAGCTTTATATGGATTATGGGTATTTTATGGTTCTATAGCTTGTGTACAATATGCATGTCAGAACATGAACATGAACAGGCTCTCCGTGTGGGACCAGTTTAATTCTTGTTTTGACTTGTACCAAGCGTGAGGATAAGGCCTTGGCTTTCCTCTCCTTCTAGATATCATAGGCGATTGGTTTTGCTCTCATTGCACTTGCCTACTCTACCAGACGAATTCTACATTTTAATTATTGTAAGTAGGGCATATTGATTGTCATGATTACTTATATCATTGTATAAACATTATGTTCCTAGAAATTATTATGTTATTTCTGTTACAGCATTTTTGATAAACAAATTGATATTTTTGGAACAACAATTGAATTATGAAACATTGAAATATTTTCTATTTGTCAGATAGTGTGAAGATGTCAAAATTGAAGACAGAAGTCAGTTGTCAGCCGCCAGGCCTGCTAGTTGGTAAGGGAAGGGCTTCCCTGTATCAGAGCACCAACAGTAGAGACATGTGCTAAGATTAGGGTTACTCGCCGAGAAAAAAAATGCAAAGGACAGAAAGAGGAACTATACAGATAAGGAAAACTGTAAATGACATGATAGTCCCTCTTCTGCATCAATGGACCAAAAGCTAGTACTATTCAAATCACCTGTGATTAATCAGTGTCGAACTATTGAGCTAAAACTAACGAGAGTATGGCACAAAGCAGTTGAAACATCACTTGGTAAAAACTTGGCCAGGAAAATGAATTTCTGCACACGCCATTACTCTGTTTGACATTTTGACCTGCAAGTGCTCCGCCACAATTATGTTCTGAATCAACTGTTCTCACTCAGGTAAGAAGAGAAATAATTCCCACATTGATTGTGGTTGTCCTCGTGAAAAGAAAGATCCCTGTTTTAGAGCTTGAATTTATAAAGGCACAGGGACAAAGGCAGAAGGCCAAGGGAAGTATACAAATGGGTTCAATAGATTATTCAGAAACAAAACTTGGTGCTAATGCCAGAAGAAGAAACAAATCCGAGAGGAACAAAAGAAAGAAAATGAAAGAGTGAAGAAAGCCATCCAAAAGAGAGGAAGAGCTGTGTCAAGATGTTTATCACTTCTTTGATAGTTCTTCTGATGAACAGGAAGCAACATCAGATGATAGTTCCAAGAGCCATCAGAACCTTTACCAAAAAGAAAATGAAATACAACACAAAAATATTTCAAACATTGCTTTATTAGTATTCGCCACCATACTTCCAGACTTCGTGAGGCTGCAGAAATTTACCTTCCGCAGCTTGGATAGATGCAGGCCTCATCAGCCAGGATATCTGGTGATAGATCATAATAAAATTAGAAAGAGCAAGAAAAAATAATGAAGGAAATATCTGATCAACATGAAAAAAGATTTAGCGAGGAGGCTCTCCTGTCTTTGTTTGATGGAAGAATAGATGACACAAAAGTTTTGCTAGAAGTAGAGGGAGTGAACAGAAAGTTTCCAGGTCTCATCAAAGAAGAACACTACTCTGTCTGTTCTGAGCCTGGTGGTCGGTTTTTGTTTCACTTTGCTCCCGAAACTGAAGTAGAAGGGAAGAAACATGCAGAGATCATTGCTGATCATATTTTATGTTGGGTTCAGGAGAGAGGACTTGGCAGTTCACTGCAGGCTGTTGGTGGAGATTCAACTGCAGTGAACACCGGATGGCAGGGGGGTGTAATGACGCATTTAGAGAAAAACTAGGAAGAAGACTTGTTTGGATTGTATGTGATTTACATACAGGCGAGCTACCTCTTCGTCATCTCATCCAGGAACTTGATGGTCCTACAAAGAGCAACAACAAGTGGTCAGGTCCCCTTGGCATCATGCTGGATGAAGCAACACAACTAGAAATAAATACAACCTTTCCAAAGGTCGAAGTTGGCCCTCCCCTTCCGGCGTTGTCTGAAGGAGTCATCAAAGATCTCAGCACAGATCAATCCTATGCTTATCGTATTGCCCAAGCAATAAGATCAGGAGAAGTGCCTCAGTCATTGGCTCTCTTGGAGATTGGACCTGTCAGTCACAGCCGTTGGTTAACTACAGCTCTTCGTTTCTGCAGGATTTGGATTTCCAAACACGAATTGAAGGGCAAAGTGCTGAAGAATTTGAGGTTAATTGTTGAATTTATTATTGGAGTTTATCTTCCCCAGTGGTTTAGTGTGAAACTTAATCCTATGTGGGTGGATGGGCCCAATCACCTTTTGTTTCAATTGCAGCTAGTAAGAACACAGAGGAAGGTAGTGAGGGACATCGTGTTACCTGTGGCAAGAAGGTCCGCTTGGTATGCTCGATCAGAAGCAGTTTTGCAAGCAATGCTTTGCAGTCAATGTACCAATCTCCGAACCGAGGCTGTAGAAGTCATTCTAAAGATTAGAGGAACGCTAATAGATGACGACCAGTTGGGAGACTGTTCGTTTCATTCAAGAAAAGTTCCCCCAATAAACGTCAATGCCACCAAATTGTCAGAATTGGTTGACTTGAGTTTGGAAGTCTTAGAGCCACCATTGACAACAAGTCTAACTAGCCAAGAATTGAGAAACCTTAAAGAGACTCCAATGCAGGTGCCGAAGTGGCCTTCCCACACTCAAAGTGTGGAGAGATGTGTGAAAATGGTCACAGAAGCAGCGGGCCATGTTTACAGCCACGAGAGGCGAGAAGGTTACATCAAAGCACAAATAGCAAGCAGACTACTGATGACAAGAAACCAAAACAAAGAGAGTATGAAGGCATTGGTTACTTTCAAATAGACTACGGATAATAAAATATAATAATTTGAAACTTGAAACAGTAACATGTGTGCAAACGCTGGTTATGTTATAAATTC
This sequence comes from Homarus americanus, assembly GCF_018991925.1. Taxonomy (NCBI): domain Eukaryota; kingdom Metazoa; phylum Arthropoda; class Malacostraca; order Decapoda; family Nephropidae; genus Homarus; species Homarus americanus. The sequence continues at coordinate 11,846,516 of NW_024739403.1, forward strand.
ACAAATATGTACATTTAAAAATCCATTTGATGTAGGTAGGACTTATTATAAAAAAAAATTTATGCCAGAATATTGTTTTGCATGCTTAAAGACTACAATAAATTGCTACCAAATTACTCGATTTTCAATTTAGCCAGTTCACCCCCTAAATTGACACACCCTATTACCCAGGTGCTACAAAGGCGAAGGTAATAGACAAATAAATGACGACACGGCAACATTAGCCATGGACGGGCTGACATGAAGTAGACGTGTCCCTCCTTCTGTACCACGACCCGTTCAAATGTATTAAACTGTTCTTATTATTTATTGTCCCTGTAACCCCGTTGCTATATATTATGGCTCGAAATTAGGAAAACTGTTTTCATGGACAGTCCAAAAGTATCCAGAAAGTCGCTAGATTTCTGTGGATATCTCTAGATTTGCGACAAGTCGCAAATCGCTCTAAAATGTCGCTAGAAAAAAACAAAAAGCTCTAGATCTAGCTACAAAGTCGCTAAGTTGGCAACTCTGGCCGCGAGGGGAGTTGCTGTAACCGCCGCTCGGTCGCCGGCCTGCCTCGAGTACACGCACGAACGAACGCACACACACACACACACACACTCACAGACGCTCGCAGCTATCTTCCATTTAAAGACGATTGCTTTTCTGCTCACTTATTAATTACAGTAATTGTGAGAGAAATAAACCAGGCTATATGGAAGATCAGGAATTTATTGGGTTTTCTTCAGATACCCAACAAGCCCAACTTCAGACGGATGTCGGTGTAGTAAGTGAACTCCAAGTAGAGCTCAAAGTGGATCAAGCGGCCCCATCCACCCTGAGCCCCCACTACACACGTCCGCAATCTGCCACAGGTGTCGACTTCCTTCATTTAATTCAGTTTTTGGAAGAAAACCGTCGACAAGACGACATCAGGAGGCGACAGGAAGACGATGAACGAAGGCGTGAAGAGAATCACAGACGTCAACAAGAAAATGCCAGATTCAGTGCCATTATGGAGTTGTTGGCACCTGTTACCCTTCAAGCAGCTACTACACCTGCCTCTTCGTCCACAGGTGCACCTGCAGGGTCCTCTTCAACTTCTTTGTCCCCCCCACAGAAAGCACTCGCTCAGAGTCCACCGCCACTCCAAGCTGATGCCTCGTTCCAGGTATTCTGTGAATGGCGTCGGAGGTGGGACGATTATTCGATGATGGTCGATTTATCGAGGTTGCCTAGGGAGAAACAGCTGATCCAGATGAGGATGTGTCTCACCCTAGAGACGCAACGTATCCTGGAGCACACCCTGCAAATTCCCCACAACACAGACAAGACTGTGAAGGACGTCTTGGATGCTTTACAGACGCATATCAAGGGTCTCCGCAACGAAGCTCTGCGTAGGAGAGAACTTCTCAGTTGTAAGCAGCTGGAGGGTGAGTCGTTTGCCGATTTTTACGTACGACTCAGACGCATCGCTGAGGAGGTTGACGTTTGTCCTGGGAACTCGTCGACTTGTGAGGAAACACAGCTGAAGATGATTATCCTCATGGGCGTGCGGGACGAAGAGCTTATTCAGAAGCTTATCTCCCTCGACACTGCCTCTTCTCTACAGGATGTTGTCACCACCTGCCGCTCTTACGAAGCCACCAGAAGTGCGACTTCTGCCATTCGTGCTCCATCTAACCAGCTGTGTGCCATCTCCGCATATAAGAAGAACAAAGGACGTGACGGGACTTCAGCTTCACATCCGACTTCAGCTTCACATCCGACTTCAGCTTCACATCCGACTTCAGCTTCGCATCACTCTTCAGCATCACTTCAGACTTCGACGCCAGGTCATTCCTGCCAGTATTGTGCTCGTCGGCATGGTTCTGAATGCCCTGCCGCTGACAGCACCTGCAATAACTGTGGCCGTCGTGGTCATTGGGCTAGGACACTGAAGTGCCCTGCCAACAACGTTCAGTGCCGCTCCTGTAGCCGCATTGGACACTATGACAAATGCTGTCAGTCACGGAAGAAGAATGATACTACTTGCAAGACTCAGGCGGCGAAGAACAAGCGCTGTTGTCGCGTGGGATCCTCTTCTTCTCCTGTCAGCAAGACACCTCAGCCCATCTGTGTTCACCTGTCATACGGCAACATTACTTCCCGTATCCAGATGCTTCCTGACACAGGTGCGGACGTCACAGTCATCGGCACAAGACACCTCGACATTCTGGGGATCCCTAGGAGCAGTTTGCAGCCACCGTCAACTTCTACAACGCTCACCGCAGACGGTTCTACAATGGCACCTGCTCTGGGTACATTTCAGGCTACCCTCACCCTAGGTAAGCAGTCATGTTCTGCCAGGATTCAGGTCCACAAAGGTGTTCAGATGCCACTACTGTCTTATGGCCACTGTCAAGAGTTGGCCATAATATCTCCAGACTTCCCTAAGCCAATTCTGGAAATAAAACATGTCAAAAACGACAACCCTGCGAGGCCCTTTGAGTCCGTCTCTGCGGATTTCTTCGTTGTGGCGGGAAAGTCCTTTCTCGTCATCGCCGACCGGCTCTCAGGGTGGCCTGTTGTCGTTCCCTGCGGAGGCAACACTACTGCCTCTCATACAGTACGTATGTTCTGTCGCTACTTCCGGGAAGTTGGTGTCCCTCTCCGCCTGAGGACTGACGGCGGGCTCCAGTTCACCAGCAACGACTTCCGGGACTGCATGGAGCGATGGGGAGTTTATCATGTGGTGTCCTCGCCACATTATCCCCAGTCCAATGGACATGCCGAGGCTGCCGTAAAGTCCGTCAAGCATCTTATCCTCAAGACGGCACCCTCAGGCAACATTGACTGTGAGAAGTTTGACCGGGGTTTATTGGAATTGCGGAATACCCCCAACTTCACAGGTCGCTCCCCAGCACAGATGTTATACGGCCACCCACTACGGTCATGTGTCCCTGCCCATCCTGAGTCCTTCTCGAGGGAGTGGCAGGCCAAGACCGAGGACTGCGATCGTCGTGCAGCCGCCCGTGCTGACCAGGTAAAGGCACAGTACGATCAGCACGCCCGACCCCTTCCCAGGTTGAGTATCGGGCAAACAGTTCGGATTCAAGACCCGACGTCTCACCGCTGGGACAAGGTCGGGGTTGTCATGGGCTGCGGCAAGACCAGGGATTACGAGGTCCGTCTCCCTAGTGGTCGGGTATGGTGGCGGAATCGCCGCTTCCTTCGTTCAGTACCGTCCTCCAGTGGTGAACCCCTCCCCCACTTCCCTGTGAACCCTTGCTTGGACGAGAAAAGTAAGTCCTCATTCAGTGAACCCCCAGTTTTCCCACGTCACTCTCAAAGGCTCCTGGAAAAAGAGTCCGCTCGAGATTGCACTACGAGCGTGAGGGGCAGGGAGGTGTAGATATATGAGACGAATATGCTGTAATATGTAACTGTACTATTTACCATTATTGTTTCAGGTCTCTGTATTATATGTTATAATCATACTCCCTTTTGTCACTGAATGTTAGTTCATGTTTTAGGCACATGCTCGCTGTACGCGCATGCGCAGATAGAGATACCCGGAGAGATTCCAAGACAGGACGCTGTTCCCCCTGTCTTAACTCCTTTTGTGTGTTTGTCCCAGAAATAGAACTTACGAACTTGACACCAGTGTGTTTCCTTCACCCCTGATTGGAAGTATCACCTGGGTCTCCCACACTGCTCAGGATTGAAGTACCTACGGCATCTGTACAGCATTCCCAACTTTCGGGAGGCAGCTTTAGCTATATTAAGGATGTGTGATTTCCAGGACATACTGGAGGAAATGGTGAGGCCTAACGTATTTATTTCAAAATTTGGCAGGATGATAGCGTCCTGAAATGTAATTGGTGGGAGATCGTCTAATTTACAAAGTGTAATTCGTAAATATTGACTTTTATTACTTTTGAACTTAACCAAGTTTGTACCTCCCCATTCAGAGATGCTACACAGATCTGCATTGATAGAAGTAATGATATCAGTTCTAGAAACAGATCTAGTTTAAGAGATAGGAGGAAGGGGAAAATGTGAAGAAGAGTGTAGAGTAGAATCATCAGCGTAAGAAATGATAGAATTAGTTGTAGTGTGAAGTAAATCATTGATAAAAAGAAGGAAGAGAGTAAGTGAAAGAACAGAACCCTGTGGGACGTCACTACTGGTAGAGAAAGAGAAAGAGATCGATCCCTCGACAACAACTACCATGGATCGGTTCTCAAGGAAGCTAGAGATGAGAAAACAAAGTGGGGAAGAGAAACCAAAAGAGGGAAGTTTAGATAGCAAAGAATTGTGCCATACCCTGTCAAATGCTTTGGAGATGTCGAGGGCCACGACGAAAATTTCCTCATAATCCCTAAGAGAGGATGACCAAAGATGGATGCAATAGGAGAGCAGATCACCAGTAGATCTCGCCTGGCGAAAGCCATACTCGTGATCCGACAAAAGAGAAAGGCGTTCAAGGTGACGGAGAAAATGGGAGTTCAAGATAGTTTCGAAAATCTTAGAGAGGGATGAAGTTAGGGCAATGGGGCGATAGTTAGAGGGATTAGAATGGTCACCCATCTTAAGGGATGGGCTGAACCAAGGCATGCTTCCAAGAGGAAGGAAAACTTTGGGTTTTGAGGCAGAGGCGAAAGAGGCGAGCAAGCACAGGGGCCAGGGCTTCAACACACTCCCTCAGAACACGAGGGAGTATTCAGTCCGGTCCATGCGCCTTACTCACATCCAACCTGGATAACACACCGGCAACCTTGCGAGTGGAGATTATAGGAAAGTGCATAGGTTCAGTAGGAGGAGCAGGGGTAGGAGGGATAGAATGGGAATCGTCCAAGGTGGAATTAGAGGAGAATAAGGTGCCAAAGAGGTTGGCTATAGAGTTATCGGGTCAGAAGAGGGAGGAAAAGAAGGCGTGCAGAAGTTGTTGCAGATGTTTTTAGTTAAGGACCAAAAGGATTTACTAGAGGAAGAATTACTCAGGACAGCGGTCTTTCTTTTAATAAAATTCCGCTTGGTCCTACGAAGAATAGCCTAACAACGATTCCTAGAAGAAATGAAAGATGTGTGGGTAATAGGAAGAGATAGTTTCATAGCTCGATATGCCCTATCTCTCACCCTGCAAGCAAAAGAGCAGGAGCGATCAAACCATGATTGCAATGTGAAAGTTTTGGTAGAAGATGGGATAAATGCACTCATACAGCCGTGTATAACCCCAGCAATGCTTTTAGCACATACCGAGTCGTCCCGAGTAGAAAAGCAACATTCATCCTACGGAAAGTCGGTGAAGAATTCTCGCAAGGATTGCCAGCTTGCCTTCCGATAGTGTCATAGTTGACGTTTAGAGGGGGGTGGGGATGTGGTCGTGCCCAGTTTGATTTAACAGAAATAAGGTTGTGATCAGAAGACCCTAAGCGGGCAGAAATTGAGTATGAATAGTGTGAGGAGTTAGAGGTAAAACAAAGATCAAGAATGTTAGCAAGTTGATCGTGTCGATCAGGAACGCGTGTAGGGTGTTTGATTATTTGTTCCAAATCATTAAGTAGGGAAAAAGAGAGTGCCTCAGCTCCACCTGGGTCATCCCTTGCAGAGCCAAGCCGCTCTCTGTGATGTACATTGAAATCCCCTAGGTAGAGGATCTCGGTGTTGGTGTGTGTGGATAGCAATGACTCATGGCAAGAAGTGAGATAGTCAAAAAGTTCGAAATAGATGGTAGAGTTGGGAGAACAGTATTGGAAACAAAGAAAAATAGTCACAGTTGGTAGAGATATTTTGAGCCAGATGACATCATAAAGGGAAGATTCAAGATCCGTGAGTCGAGCTATAGGTGTACGTGTGTTGCAGTAGACGCATACACCTCCATTAGAACGGAAGGAGGTATAAAGGTTGTAGTTGGAGACTTGAAAAGGTTTGGGTGAAGCTGCTTTGTTCAGTTGAAGTTCGGAAAGTAGTAAGAGGTCGGGGAAAGAGGTTAATAGGTGGTGTTCCGCAGAAGGAAAATTGGATCTCAGGCCGCGAATGTTGGAAAAATGAAGTGTGAAAAAAGCCGATCCCCCAGCAATTGCGGTGGCGTCAGTTGAGGCCACAGTAGCTTGATGATGATCAGATCGGCCCTGGGGTCCACAACTTTCACGACCAGTGGGACCCATCCGAGAAGGCCCCGCTTCAATATTAATATCAACTGACATAGGAGAATAAAATAGAATGAATAAAACAGATAAAGAATGAGTACGGTTATATTTATGGTGTTGTCACTAGTAAGAGGCATTGAGACCCTGCAATTGTGTGTAAATGAGGCAGAAAGATCGATCAGCAACCTGGGACTTGGTCACAATTTTTGTAATGCCACATGACAGCAGGGTCTACCATTAGACAATACATTATACTTCCAATATCTTCCCAGCGGTAGTACCTCCCTGTTTGGTAGCTGCCTACTACCTACTACCTTGGGAAATCACAATATTAGGCTGCTATAACACCGCTCACAATGTGTATTCGACATGGAGAAATGAGGCATAGAGTTCCGATCAAGTTTCAAATTGAGTTAGTGTGGCAGCGCTAATTCTTACTCGTTTCAGAATGCCGATCACTTGTTTCGGTGGCCGAACCCATACACGCAAAGGGCTACAATATGGTAATGTACGGTATGTTGTTTTTGGGATGTTGTTTTTCATTGCTGTTATTACGTCATTGTACCATGTGTCCAGTGTTTTGTCAATCACTGTTGTGTCTTTGTTTTGTAGTGGTGTTGGTTCGTTGTTGCTAAGATCCGATTTAAGGTTTTCCCAATTTGCTCTATTGAGTGAAAATCTTGGGATTGGTGGAATTTGTATCGGGGGATGTGGATAGAATTGCTATTATGGGTAGATGAACTCTGGTTGTTGTGGGTTCAGCTTTTGGATGCCTATTGGTTAAAACAATGTCTGGTTTTCCAGAGTTACCGGCTGATACGTTAGTTTCGAAGTCGGGCCCGAGGTGTGTTATTGTCCCGTGTTCGATTAGAGCATGGATGATTTTTCCTCCTGGGTTTCTAATATTGTTCCCTAAGGTTGTGTGTTTAGCGTTGAGGTCTCCTATGAAGTATGCTGGATTGTTTTGCCTCATTAGTTTTAAGATGTCCCCTGTAGGGAATATTGGAATTCTGAATGTTAGATATGAAGTTTCATTGGTTATTGGACCTCTTGTTGTATAAATTTTGGCTGCAAGAAATTTACCTTGAAAGTTGTCTATGATATTGTATTGTAGATTGCGTTTTATAGCTATTGCTATTCCGTCATGTGGCTCGTCATGTATGTTCATTTGAAGTACATGGTAGTTAAAGATCTTGATTTTGTCACTGTTTTTCCGACCATGTGCGTTGATGAGAATGATGTCTGGGTCTATTGTGCTGTATATGTTAATGAGTTCTGTTTTCCTCGGTAGGGTCCAGGCAAGAACGTTGTGTTGGATTATCTTTAATGATTTGTTTTGTAAAGTCGAGGATCCCGAGAACTTGGTGCAGGGTGTTTGCTGGCTCGTGTATCTCCTGGCCAGTGTCTATTTCTTTCTTCCTTTAGTCCTGTTCTGATTTTCTTGAACCTAGTTACGTCTTCCCTTTCAATTTTGTTATATTTGGTGTTCATTAGTCCTACAATTTATCGACGTTTCTATGTAGGATTCTTCTACCATGACTTTTTCGCAGGTGAATTTGACTGTGCCTTCCTTGATTTCCTGCAGAAGTCTATCATTTGATATTGTAGGTGGTGTGTTGACTGAGTAGAAACGGATACCGATCTCATCTCCTAGGTCTGCTGCCTGCACTTTGGTTGGTGAAGATGGGGGGGGGGGGCACGATGGCCAGTGTGGGATTCTTTTCTTGTTTTCACTTTGGTTGGGTCAGCTTTTGCAGGTTGTGGTTTCTCTGTTTGCTGAGTTGTGGAATCTGATGATTTATGGTGTGGTGTTGTAACGGGCCGAGTTTCCTCTTTTCAATAATTTACCATACAGATATTCTTTTCTGTTAGTATTCTATTTATTCATATACTTATTTGTTCTGTAGCATTCTTTCCAATGAGTATCCTGTTTTATATACTTATCCTTCTTCAGTTCTTTACACACATACTTACTTTATATATTCTTGCTTATATTCTTATATGTTCTTTATCTCTATATACCTTATATTCTTATATAAGTAACTCGTATGCTTCTCTGCTTATGTTTTCCAAGTCAATGTTCTTTCTTTTCATTTCCTTTCATATATTATGATCTCTTCCATATATTTTGTTCTTGTTATATTCTAAACCATGGATTAACCTGGGAAACCATGTCTTTCTTATTTCCACACTTATTATACTTACACCGGTAGAACTGCCACCACCCAGGATTTTTCTAGAATATAACACCTCTTAGTTAACTGTTAGGTAGCGACCTTCTAGGCACGTGAGTTAGTTATTTTCTGAGAACCAATGTGGGAAAGGATAGAGTGGTGATACTCGTAGACGTAGATTACTAATTCAATATTTATTAACACAGTGTTTGGATAAGATGCATCTTAGATTCACTCAGACAAAACAGAACTGCACTTTATTTCTTAAGTCATCAAACACTTCAAGAACTTATTACCTCATTAAATACCTCCAAATTCTTATTACTTCAATCGACAATTGTGGTATTGTCACTCTGCCACATGATAGTCAGTACTGGGTATACACCAGATATCACTGGACCCTCAGGTCTTGCCTTACCAAGTAGCAAATTAACTCTTCACTTCTTGGTTATATCATTATACTCTCAGATTATCATTTCATGGTACTACCAATGAATACATAGCACACTGAACAACTCCACAATTATCTCAACATACAATACCTCCTGTTAATTCACAAGGAACAACATGGCACTTTTAGCTCTCATTCAGTGGTTCAATACTTAACCTGGGATACTATATTTCTGCTAGTCATCCCCCAAACAAGGTACTATAATACTTAGGCCTATGTAACTGTGAGGAGTGCCCCAGGGTAACGCTGGTCTCTACAACAAATGAAGATCGCTGTTAGGGGTCGGTTGGAGACCGACACACGCTCCGGGAGTGGGCGCCTGATTTGCAGGAAACGGACTTCCCAGTTCAGTCCTGTCGAATTACGGCATCGTCCAACCCGGTTACCGCCCCACGTTAGCCGATGAGTATTCAGCTCAACACACTGGAGAGACGTTGAGGAAGTCACGAATGCGTGATTCTCCCTCGTGTAGAGGTATATATGTGCACCTGCTGGGCAGCTTGGGCCTCCATATTCATACCAGAAGGGTCGATCTTACCAACAACATAACTTCTCTATCATTTTGGATCACTGTATACTTAGTTATGAACTCCGGTGTTCTAGATCAGGGTAATTTCCTATGTCTATTCATATAATCTAATCAGAGGTTGAGCTTGCCAGGAAAAGGTGGAATATACACGTCGATAACATTAATTCTGCAAGCTCAGGCCTGAGGCGAACAAGGGGCTATTCACGGGGAGGCGCTAGATCTTGGAGATTATACCAGTTGACAGAATGGTTCAGGAGATTAATGACTTTCTCAAATAGACAACTGACACTAATTAAACTTTGAACATCAGATTCTCTGATGTCGGGGCGACAAAATGATATAACTTCAGGCGCGATCAGAAACTCATGGATACCCCCACGGACGACATAAAATACGCCACTCTAGCTGGCAAACTCGACACTCACTTACTTGACACGTTCTACTAACGATAAGGACAGTTGAAGCATTCTACCCCACTCACAATGGATCTTGAATGTTCCAACTGTAAACAGACATATCTAAGTTGACTCCAAACAAGGGTGTTCTCTCTCACACTCAAATTCATTTTATAGAGAGGTTGGTTTCAGTAAGTCAGAGAAAATGGGATAACGGAGGACTGAGGTGTCTTGAAGTGATGAGAAAACGGACTCCTCAGATGGAGGACTCAAACGAAAGCCGAGTTACATGTTTTGTGGGCTATTGAGCGTAATATGAATCATTTGATTTTGGCGCTAACTGACGTGTAAGACCGTGGTCATTACAGTGTGACTGGTTGGCTGATTGGGTCTATTTCCATCAAGTTTTCTTCTATGACGGGTTTGGTTGTGTGCTCCTGTGGTTTAGTTATTCCCAGGCTATTCTCGGTAACAATTTTAAATATTTCTGTTGCAGGGGGGTCGTCTGGGAATATCACTTCCGGCAGCCAGCAAACATTTCCCTGATCGTTTTTCCAAAGGATCCTGGCTTTTCGATGTTGTTGATGTGTGCATGAATAATAGTGGTTAGTATTGTCAATGGTAGTCCTTCGCTCAAATTAGGATATGTAGGTTGCATGAGGGGATTTTCTTTGGTTTTCTTCAAGACTTTGGAGGTGGTGTATTGCAGCTTTGCAATTGCTGCATATGTTTTGTTAGGGGTCCCTTTCTATCTTCTTGTTTGCCTTTTCCTTTTCTCTCAGTTTCCTAATTATTTCTTTCCTTGTGGGACAACGTGCTGACAGTGTTCTGTGGTCCCCATTGGAGTTCAGGCATTTGGGATTATCCTTGTTCCTACATTCTCTGAATGTGTGGCCCTCTGCTGCGCATTCAGAGCAGAACTTCTTATCTTTTTGGGGACAGTTTATTGATAGATGATTGTATTTGTAGCAGTTCCAACACGGTGTTATTGGGTAGAATTCCTCCTGTTCAATTTGTTGTTTTGAGAGGTGGTAGTGGGAGATGCAGAGGCAATTTCCTAGGGCTTTTTGAGCCATGGAGATCTCTCCAAACCTGACTTTCATCATGCTAGAAGCACCAAGCATTAGCACCACCTCCTCAACTCTAGCCCATGGGTTCCTCTCTTCTATATTGTTAGCAATGTAGCTTGGTGTTTCGTTCAGTATGTTCCTATCTACCCTTTTAATTACTACAGATTTTTTTGCACGTTGTTTTAATTTCTGTGTTGAGCCGGCAGAGAGCATGTTGTCTACGTCCTTTTCTTCAAGGCAAAGGACTACGAATTAGTCCTTTGCCTCAATAAAGGCGGCGAATTTGATGTTTAACTGGGCACATAGTAGTATGCCCAGTTCCTCCTTGCGTTTTTCGGATACGCCCCTCTGGAGGGAGCGTACCCGTATCCTCTTTCCAGTTGTCCTAGTCATTTGCTTTGGTCGTTCTCCGTGGCATCAGTCTTGGTGCGATTTAAAGAAAGTTACAGGCACCCTACCAATTCCAGGCGAGCAACCTAACACAAGAATTACAGCACTCCCCACCGCCACTTGCTGGTCGAGTGGTCGTGAAGTAGTTCCTGTGTCACTCTCCCAGAAGCCCCGTCAGGGGAACCTACTTCCCTATTGTTGATAAGTGCTCACTTATAGGCTTTATAGTGTACCTATTCAGGGGGGGTGGAGGATTAAGGAATACGACCCCCTTCCTAGGTGGACCCGCACGATCACGGTTACCCTGGAAGGCTCGACGAAGGGATGGGTTCTGCTCCTACCTCCTTTCGTGTTTGCAAACTCCTGGGGTGAAGGTGAACAGTTACAGGGGGGACCCAAGGACGAACACACCTCTAGGGTGCAGGTCCCCAGGCCAGAACGAAAACGAAGGAAGCTCAAAGGGAAAGCAGCCACTGGTGCAAGTAACACCAGTGGGATCGCTGCCCAAGTCCGCTGCAGGAAGCCGTTACAGAGCACCCAATCAGGGCCGCCTCTGATCAGGAGTCACCCCTGATCGTTGGGAGGCACAGAAAGGGCATTGTCTGGTGCGAGCTTCCCAAGTGTATTAGTGATGGTTAGTGAGGTGGTCGTTTGCGTTCCTGTCGTTCTGGTGACCGTATTACAGAATGGATATAGAATCCTTGGAAAGAATCCAGAGGATAATGACATGACTAATCCCGGGCATTAGGAACCTTGAGTACAGAGACAGGTTAAAGCATCTTAATTTGCACTCCGTCGAGAGACGAAGAGCGAAGGGCGACATGATAGAGGTGTATAAATGGAAGTCAGGCCTAAACAAAGGGGACATTACAAAGGTACTCAAACTATCCAACCAGGAGCAAACTCGTAACAATGGTTTTAACTGAGACAAATTTAGATTTAGGCGCGAAATAGGTAAACACTGGTTTGGATACAGAGAAGTGGATGAATGGAACAAGTTACCAAATATCATCATTAACTCGAATACGCTGGATAGCTTCAAACATAGGTTGGATGCTTATATGAGCAATAGGGGTTGGGTGTAAATGGGACTGCCCAGTATGGGCCAATAGGCCCGCTGCAGTTTCCTCCATTCTTATGTTCTTATGTGAAGGGACTGGAGAGAGGTCCGATCACGGCGAAGGCTGGCTGGCGAATGTGGTTGAACTAAGGACAGCAGGTGTCCGCAATGTTTCGGTCATAAGGCAGTGACCCTTACTAATCTTCTTAATCCAAAGATATTTACCATGCCATCTCTAAGCACAGCAGCTGTCCGTAGTCAGGTCATAGGGTAAGATGACCCAACCTTCTCACCTGGTTACAAATCTTCTTACTCACAAAATTATCCTGTTTGTACATACCATTACTCAAATTCGTGTTGACAGATTCGGTATGTTTAATGAGACTGGATTCTATAATGTTCCTACTGACAATTGAATTCAAGGTAATATTGAGGAGGCATTATCCCAGTCAATGCAATGCTTATTATCTCTCACATGAATGAACAGGGCATTGGATTCCTGGCCTGTCCTAACATTATATGTGAATTACACGAAAGCGCTTGGGAACTTCGTTTTTTCTTGTTTCCTTGAGGTTATCAGCATTTATATATATATATATATATATATATATATATATATATATATATATATATATATATATATATATATATATATATATATATATATATATATATATATATATACAGTCGACCCTCGTTAAAACGGACTAATAGGGGGGGAAGGGTGTCCGTTTTAGCCGATTGTCCTAATTAACCGATTTAGGGGTTAATATTGCATTATACAGCTATGTGTATGTTTATTTGAACTCCCCATCATAAGTGTCCGTTTTCTCTCACTTCAGCACTCCTGAGTCGTCCGTTTTCTCTTAATCTTAGAGTGCACTAGAGACTGTTATATCTTAGTAGTGACACAGAATTTGATATTGCAACTGGGGTTGCAATTGTTGAAGCAACTTACGTATGTCTGATTACAGTTGAAATATTCAAGATCCATTGTGAGTGATGCTTAAAGCTTCAACTGTCTTTATGGTTGGTAAAACTTGTCAAGTCTGTCAGTCTGAATGGCATGTGTGAGGCCTTGTGTTTGTACAACCGCTAAATATATAAATATATAATGTTATGATAATTATCAGAAACACATAGGCATAACGAGGTTTATTACAAAGTGATGAAAAGGATACTGTACAGTGGCTTTTCCACAAAACATCTTGCCATGTCTCTTTATTTGAGTGCCCCATCATAAAAGTTCGTTTCTCTTACTTCAGCACTCCTGCGTCGTCCGTTTTCTCTTAATCTTAGAGTGCACCAGAGACTGTTATATCTTAGTAGTGACACAGAATTTGATATTGCAACTGGGGTTGCAATTGTTGAGGCAACTTAGGTATGACTGATTACAGTTGGAATATTCAAGATCCATTGTGAGTGAGGTTTACAGCTTCAACTGTCTTTATGGTTGGTAAAACTTGTCAAGTCTGTCAGTCTGAATGGCATGTGTGAGGCCTTGTGTTTGTACAACCGCTAAATATATAAATATATAATGTTATGATAATTATCAGTCGGCAATTTATAGCAATTGTCCTGGACAGCCATTCACGACCAACCCCTCTTCTAGGCAAGACACCACATACTATCGGGATTCCTCCCCTATCTCTAATCTTCACCAGCGCCTCCCTATACCTCTTGAAAAGTTCCTCACCCCTAACGCTTCCTATGTCGTTTCCTCCCACACTAAGACACACTACTGGATTGGTACCCTCCCCTGACAAAACCCTATCTATCCTCTCAGCTACATGCCCTATCCCAGCCCCAGGAAAACACACCCTAGTCCTACGTTTCCTATCTCTTGCACAAAAGGTCCTATCTAAAAACCTCACCTGGCTGTCCACAACTACCACGACCTTACCACTGGGCAGGGTTTGTACAACTTCCATTTCCTCTCCTTGCATCACACCGTCTTGCCTCTTCTCTTCCTCGTCCTTCCTCTTCTTTTCCCCGCCAGCTTCCTCCAACACCCTGGTCAGCTTTCCTGAGTCTGACCCTAGTCCTCTTGGAGACAACCACTCTCCACGCCTGCTCCTCCTTCACAGGTGTCCTGCTTGGCAGGACACCTATCTGAAGGAGCTCAGTCCTGAGGGCTTCGTTCTCCCCCTTTAGAGCATCCATCTCACTCCTCAACTGCTCCAGCTGACTTAACAGAGTGGCCAGGAGGTCGTCCTTCCTCACACTCCGCTCCTCTTCCCCCAAAACACAACGATCCAAGGCGGCCATTTTCTCTGGTCACTAACGCGAGCACTGGGCCACTGACAAATAAATTTGTGTAACATATTATATTATCAGTTTTGTACTGACCATCACTCGGGTTTATAGAATTTAATTCCCTAATCAAACTTGCTTCAAACAGAAGTCTTTCTGTGACACATGATGATTTATACACTTCTAAGCTGTTTTCCTAATCTATGGGATGATTATTGTTCCTAACATGAACGAACAGTGCGCTGCTTTCAGATGCTGTTCTGATATTGTACTTGTGCTGTTTAATTCTGAGTTGCAATGCTTTCCCAGTCTATCCTACATAATTTCCATTATATTTGCTACATGAAATGCAGTAAACACTTTCATTTACTTTCAAGGTTGGGCTATTCTTGATTAATATATTAGTAATAGTTGAGTCATACTTAAGAACAACATAATATTTAATGATTTAAGGGACTGAACTAACGGGATAAATTCATTGCGACAAGGTAGAGTCAAAATATTCTTAAATGTTGGAATTTGCCTGGGTTGAGTAGAATGAAAGGATTTTTTAGCACTTTTAAAACAATGATTAACAAACAATGAAGGGTACCTAAGTTTTTTGTGCAATAGACTGAATGTGTTTCAATTCCTCATCAATAAATTCAGGGTCACAAATATTCAAACATCTCAAAAATACAGCAGAAAAAAACGGACATTTTGGTAGATTCATGGTGAATCGATAAAAATTGTTTGAAACTGTCTACCTGTGTAGGCTTTCTGTATACCTTAAATTTATAGTTATGGCCATTTCTAATGATAGCATATCAAGAAATGGAAGGGCTCCATTTATTTCTCTTTCAATTTTGAATGTAATAATAGGGACAAGATCAATAAGCTTGTCTAAAAATTCCAGTAGATCACTGTTTCTAGGCCAAAGACAAAGAACATCATCTACATATCTATACCATGGAGGAATAAAGTCACCTATAATGGGTAGTGATCTAGCCTAAAAAAACTCCATATAAATACAGGCTAAAGGAGCAGAAAGACAATTACCCATGTTCATGCCAAATATTTGCTTGCAAACCTTCCCATTTGCTCTAAGCACATTGTCAGTAACGCATAACTCTATTAATTTGAGAAAAGTATCATGTTCAATAGTCAATTCTAACAGTTGCAATTTATCTTTAAGAAATGAAAGTAGGTCTTTCACTGGTAATTTAGTGAGAAGCGAATTTACATCAAAACTTATTACTTCACATGGTTCATTGTGTTTCTTGAGTTTTTCAATTAAATCACTACTGGTGTGTATATGTGAATTAGATATTTGGCCTGTAAGAGGGGATAGCATCCTAACCATCCACTTGGATAATTTATACATAACAGAACCCACAGAACTCACGATAGGACGTAATGGATTATTAAGCTTATGTGTTTTGATCAATACGGTAAAGCGGGAAAACCATATCATTATTTAACAACACCTATTAGTATAATTATTATACTTACACGGTAGACTGCTACCACCCAGGCTTCTATTAGAATATAACTGGTATCATTAAAGGTGTTAGAGAGTTGTGGGAGACTAACTTAGGCACGCGTGTCATTGTGTTTATTTTCTGAGAATTAATTGTGAGAAGGAAAGGAGCAGTGATAATCACAATATACTTAATCAATATGTGAATAGTATGACAATTTGAGCCTTTTCCACAACAACAAAAATAGGTTCATCCACTGATTACTTTACTGCAACACTCAGACAAGAATGGACCACTAGGTCTTACTGTATACGTAACAAAATAGATCTTCAATTATGTGTTACTACATCAAACAACTGTTATATTATTTTCTTAACAATAAAGATGGACACTTTACATACTTGCTACATGTTATTACTGAATGAACGGCATGGAAAAATGTACCAGCATCTCAGTTGAGAGTGCACATGGATGGTTTACCCACAACTCATATAACAACTCTAATACTCGAAATAGCAATATTTTATGGTTTCAATACTCAAGTGGGACAATTAAATTTCTGCTAATTATCCACAATTATGAACAAGAAGACTACTTTCTCCATATACTAGAGATTAGTACACCAGGCTCACATCGCTGGTTTCCAAACACATGCGCTCAGCTGTAGCCTTGTTACACTCCAGGGAGCATTGCTATATGAGCCCACTCTCCCAGGGATAGCTCCCAAGGGCCCGTTACTCCCTGGTTTTAATCTTGCTGAATTAAAGACATCCTGCCTTGGACATAATGTTGGTAGGCAGCTACCGCTCCCCGGTAGCTGCGGGTCTCAGCTTCAACACACACCGTGCCTGAGATATGATGAAGGAGAGTCATAAGTAGTTGCAAACTTAATTACAAATAATCACATACTTGGCACATGAGACTTTCAACTACCTGTATATTAAAATATGAACACTGATATTCAACAAAGTTCAACTGAGTTAAATTCACCTAATATGGCGGGCGTGAGGCACTCATTACATATCTGAGATACGATAAGGGAGCATCAGACAAAGTGACTCTCTCTCCCTTGCACACAGTTAAATACCAGCTAACTGTCTTTCAGGCATGTAAAAGGTGGCCATTACACGCCTTGACATAAATATTCATTTAAATCAGTTGCTGTACACATTGTCTTATGAAAATTAGTCTATGGCTTATATTAATTTTCTAAGATTTACTTTCTAGACAAATCAGTGCCTGAGCTTGCAAAGGTAAGAATTAAACTGATGTCAAGTACTCAGAATGGCAGTCCATTGATTCAAGCCATCAATCAGCTTTGTGTCCTCCAATAGAGGGAGGAAATCCCCTTCATACTACTAACATGGGTACGTCTTCTACAAAACCTCCCAACTCTATAAAGAAATAGTCTTGCCGCTTTACCCACTGCTGAGATAAAATTCACCAGTGGAAAGCAGTCCTTTAAGGTGAAAGTTTTGTTTGACACAGGAACCCAAAAGACATTTATTTGTCGAGAAGCTGTACGCGCACTGAATTTGCAGACAGTAGGAAATGTAGATTTGGTTATAACGGGATGTCTAACCAATATGAACTCCCAAACGTTTGACTTGGTTAGACCTCTGGTGCAGCTGAGAATATATAAGTGTAGAGTAACAGCAGTAGTACTGGACAAAATGGACGCAAAGATAATTACCAAAGGCTTGAAAGATATTGTAAAAGTTTTATCTACCAAGGGAGTAAAATTGACTGATAAAAACAATAATGGTGACGTGGTAGGAACAATTCAATTCATCATTGGGTTTGATTATTGTGGACGATATTTAAATAGATTTGTTAATAAATTTGAAGTTCAAATGTTCTCTAATGTTGGGGAAATTTAATAGTGGGTCCTCTGCCATTCAGTAAGCGTGCTATCTCTGAAAATTAGTTGGTGGAGCCGGTATTTGTAACACCAAAAACTCTCATTGTTGTCCGAATAAGGGTATAGGTGGTGCCCATCAAAACTGAAGAAAAAAAATATTGGAGGAATATAATGACCGATCAACAAGCTTTGGGATTTAAACACCATAGGAATAATCCCTGATCAGCCAACTCCCGAAAATGCCATTACCAATGGCATAATTAACGATAGTAAATATGAAAATGGTCAATATTTGGTGGGTTTACCATAGAAAATGAATGCCCCTGAATTACCCATGAACTATAGAGCTGTTAAGGGACAAATCTAAACTTTATTATGTAAATTGCGGAAAATGCGACGCACTTGAGCATTATGACAGTTGAATAAAGGAGAAACTGAGAAGTGATTTTGTGAAGAAGATCCCTGGGACGGTTAATGATAATGTTGGTCATTATCTACCTAATCACGCAGTAAGTAAAGATTCAGTTACTACTCCGATAATGGTAGTATTTAATTGCAGATTTCAAGCTCCCTAATATGTACCTAGTTTAAACGACTGCCTTTATACGGGACCTAATCTAACCGAGAAATTAGGATATATAATGTTCAAATTTAGGACAAAAAGTAAACCTATGTCGCTGACATCACCAAGGCCTTTCTTAGAGTAGAACTATGGGAACAGGTTAGAAATTTCACTAGATTTGTTTGGCCCGAAAATCCTCACAAGTTAGAAAGTTCACTCGCTGAATATCGTTTCAAGTAGATTCAGTACTATTTGGATCATAGTCAAATCCATTTTTACTGTGCCCTGCGGTTTCTTTTTAACGATGCTAATTATCCCGAAATAGAACAAGCATTTTATATGGATAAACCTGACAGTGCCTTCTAGCATTCATCATTTAGCAAATGATGAATGCTAGAAGGCAAATATGCCTCTGCATACATGGAATACAAATTTTACAGAATTGAGGAATTCTGTATGTCAGGATTATAAAGATTATAAGACTGCCAATGAGCATCCTGTACTAGGTTTACAATGGGATGTTATGTCCGACAGACACTTGGGTTGAAAAACTTCCATGCCCCCAAGAGAATACTCACCAAAAGATCCTTATTGAGTCAAGTCTCCAAGTTCTTTGACCCCTTGGGCTTTGTTATCATATTATGTGGTGGGAACAAGTGTAAGTTTGATTATGGCCAAGACCAGGGTGGCTCTATTAAAGAAGCGAACCTTATCTCAGCTGGGACTAATAGCAATAGAGTTGGGGATCCGCTTGACCAATTACCTCATGAAGATCATTGATACTGATACTGAAATTTATTTACACTGGACTGCAAAGAATGACAATGCAATTCCCTATGTCAGGGGCAGAGTAGACATAATAATTGAACTGCAGTCTTATTTTCACTTTAATCACGTATTATCCAAAGATAATCCAGCTGATATTTTGTCTCGAGGCTCAACAGTCTCAAAATTAATGAAGGCTCGGCTGTGGTTTGAGAATCCAGAACGGTTAACTGAGTGTGAACGACTATTAAAACAATCCTACCAGAAATTCCTCAAGTAGATGTTATGATGGATCCCATTATTATTCCTGACAGATCTGTAATAGACATAAATAGATATTATTCGCTGGAAAAATTAATAAATATAACTTGAAATATTGGCTGAAGCAAACACCAAGGGAGATGTATAATAAGGATTATAAGCTGCTGTCCAAGGAGGGGTCCAGGAATAATAAATTAATCATGGATTTAAGACTAAACCTACCAAGGCAGACTTACCGCTTCTTACCGTTGCCATATCCCTTTACTCAAACAAAATCCTTTAACAAAACAAATAGTTTATGGAGCACATAAAACCACACTTCATATGAGTATGGCCGAAACTTTGGCATTAATCAGGAATTCATATTGGATCCCCAAGGGATGACAAGCGGGTTAAAACATGTTTGAAAGGTTGTCAAAATGTCGACATTATGAGTTGAAACTGAATCTAGCGTCTTATTAGTCAAGTCATTATAGAGATTAACCCCCCAAATTGCTTTATGGTGGTTTTATAATAGTTTAGGTTTATGCAACGCTACACCAAAAGTCCACCAAAATTGGCCAATGGGAAAGCAGGAAACTTAGGTCATAACCAAAATGGCTGTAATAAAACCCAAGAAATTGCCATCTCATGAACTTCTTTTGCCCATCAAACCAAGTGTTATTGCATTGGAAAGAATTTTAGAAGATTATCAGATAACATAATGCCTTACTTCATGACGTCATATATGATGTCAAATATAAACATTATGACCTAATAACATAAAAATGATAATAATAATAATAATAATAATGATAATAATAATGATAATAATAATAATAATAATAATAATAATAATAATAATAATAATAATAATAATAATAATAATAATAATAATAATAATAATAATAATAATAATTGTTATCGCCGCTGGCTTCAGCTACAGTGCTGGCGTGTGCTGCCATTAAATCTTTCGACCTGTGACTTCACCAGATGTAAAAGTGTTTACAGACTAGTCCTGGTTCTGCTGAATGGACTGTCTTAGGCGGGTGGCGGTGCTGCCCGCCCCGCCATGAGACAGATCGCCCTCTCTAGTGATGCTGTGAAGACCAGCCTTCTGCTCGCATTGGTGAACACTGACTCACAATCCTGTCCGAGAATTTGTGCTGGGACAATTTACGCAGTACTGTTGTCTCTTGAAACACCATACTGATCTGCATTGACCCGCACTTGTGAGTACAGCCTAAGTGATGACATACCCCTTGGTACTGAAATTTTGTTGACTAATTACGCCTACTCGTTTCTGCCTAACCTGGAGTAATAAGACAATGCAGAATGAAGCGAAGCTAAGATTAATAGAGTTATGAACTTTGTGTTATGTGACTATGTTTAATAAATTGTAATTAAGATAAAATTGTGTGAGACTAACTAATTATGTATGAGATGAATCACCATGTAATATTGTGAACATCTCCTCTGCAGGTTTTGATCACATCAATAAATATTGAATGCTTCAAAAGGCGGGTTTCAACCATTCCCTTCGACTTGCCCGTCACCTGAACGTCCTTAGCCAAGGCGTTTGCAGTGAAAACAAGTACCGGAGGGCGTCGAAGGGAATTCTTGACCGCCAGGACGATCACAGGACTACTGTACGTGACGCTGCCACCGCCTGGAGTGCACCATGGGAAGTTGGCCAGCTCCCACAGTGGGTGCAGCGAGGAGTCCACCCACAGTGGGTGCGACGTGGAGTCAGGGATATGTAGTGCGAGTGTTGTGTGTTTGAGAGAAGTGTTTAAATACCCGGACAGTGTTGTGAAGCTTAGGTCTGCGCTACGGGGCTGTGAGCGTTCCTTTCTGACAGCGAGCCCGCTCACCCAGTGAGCAAAGGAATCATAACACCCGGACAGTGTCGTAATGTTTCGGTCTGGGCGGACTGGCTGTTAGCGTTCGCTCGGACAGGCAAGTCCACACCTCTCTTGTGAGTACAAATGTCTATCTGTGTACGCCAGTGATTATAACCAACAGCTGTTCTGCCTATACCAGTGACGTACCGTGGTTGCACTGATGAAGTATGCAGAACACCTTCATAGTATATCAAATATCAAGTATAATATGTCCTTTCTAAATAAATAAGGTCTCTTTAAGCCTTATAAACACCTAAAAAAAATATACTAAAATTAAAATATCTTACCTCAGATCATTTGCAGTCCTGAAATATTTACTTATATTGAAATTCGGCTCTCCGAGAATTTGCAAAATTATTATTGATATTGATATTGATATTGAAAGTTTATTTAGCCAGAAGAACACAGCTAAAAATTAATAATAATAATAATAACAACACTAATAATAATAATAATAATAATAATAATAATAATAATAATAATAATAATAATAATAATAATAATAATAATAATAATAATAATAATAATAATAATAATAATAATAATAATAATAATAATGATAATAATAATAATGAGGAACCATGAAGAAATACATAATTGAAAAGGGCCCTCCTTTGATCATTTTCAACCAACTGGCAGTTCCTAGCATATTTCGGGGACCAGACGGGGTGATAGTGCTCCAGATGAGGAAGCACTTCACTTTTGTTGATCGTTACGAGGGACCGTCTAGATATCTGAACGACCTTTGTAAGACCTAATAATTTATTTGCCTGATATACTTTCGTCTCGCAATGGCCCGAGAACTTCAGCTCATTGTGAACATACACATCAAGGTCCTTCTCATATTCAGTCTCAAATAGGGCAGTTTCTTCAACCCGTTGGGACATATGATACGCCTCCTTACCGTTGGTACGCCCCAGGTGCATCCTCTTACACTTCGTGACATTGAATCTCAGCAGCCATTTCTTCGACCATTCTTGGAGCCCACAGAGGTCCTTCTGCAGCTCTTCACAGTCAACTTGGTTCTTGATTTCCCGAAATAACTTTTCGTCATCGGCAAAGATTTGTATAGAGGAGTGTACAACGTCAGGCATGTCATTTATGAAACAAACAAACGACAGAGGGCCCAATACACTGCCCTGTGGTACCCCGTTTGTGACAGGTACAGACGATGATTTCGTGCCATTAATCACCACACGCTGCTTGCCGTCTTGTAGAAAGGCTTCTATCCACGCTAGGACATTTCCCTGAATTCCGTACCCTTCCAGTTTGATTTTAGCCTTTCGTGGGGTACACTGTCGAAAGCCTAGGCCAAATCTAGGTACAAATTGTCGATATTACCGTCCCGTTCCAGAGTACAACTGCCTACTACCTTCTACCCAACAACAACTCTTAGGAAATATAATATCACCGTTTAACATAGGATTTCAAGCTTATCAAAAGAAAGGGACAGGTAACAACTGTAGCACCATCACATAATGGGAACACCACAGCCGATTACAATGCCAACACGTGGTAACAATACGTTATATCCACAATAATATTAAAATACGACATTGAGGATTTACAGTTTGTATACGAAGACTATTTCTCTGTTTTCTTAATTAAATTCACCTTAGAAAAGGACGCTCTGCATCAACATTGGACGTCAGAAGTGACAACACTCCCATTGGAAATGTCCAAAGCATTTATATTTTGCATCTCTCTCTTAATTTAAAACGCTCATAACATGTTTTTAAAATTGCTGACTCTTTTCGAGTGTAAATAAGCCGCCAGTCTCCACAACTTACTATTTACTTCGAATCTTTTCTTTATTTCCCTACACACTACTACTAGAAATCTCTGCACCACATCTTCGTCAGTGTTCATGCTTATCTTATAATACTCTAACTTTTGGAAAGTGGAGTGTAATCGCGATCCGGAATATATCTGATTGACTGGTACATATATGGAATCATCGGTTGGATCAATACCATGCATTTGGAGTTTGACACAATATGTAAATGACAAAAGGAGTTTAGCAACAACCGACGCAGTTGACATATGCTTTACGGATTAAATGCAAAGTTGGAGCTTTACTCTGGAAAATCAAGTTTATTGTGTTGAGTTGCGGTAATATGTAATTCAAAATTCAAGAAGCAGAACACAAGTCTCTCCTCAATTACCCTGCTATGGAAATAGAGTTTGAGGGGGTTGCTACCGTTGGAGTATTCTTGCAACAGCTTCATGGAGCGACAATCACCTCATGGCACAGGCATGAAATATTTGTGTGGTTTAAGTTGACAAGACTCTGGAATTTCTAAACTCGCATTTCTTTTTGGCACTATGGGAAAGGTAAATGTACACATTTTTCAACACATCGTCACGAGTACGTGGCAAAGACTTTACTGCTTCGTTGGCACAGACATGTGCAACACGTTTAAATATGGTAATGCCAAGCATTTGAATTTTCATTCTGCTAGTTACACTGTTATATTCGCCCATCAAGGTATTGGATATTTGGACCCATATTCTAGAACGGGGTGGTAATATCGACAATATTTACCTAGATTTTGCCAAGGCTTTCGACAGTGTACCCCACGAAAGGCTGAAAATCAAACTGGAAGGGTACGGAATTCGGGGAAATGTCCTAGCGTGGATAGAAGACTTTCTACATGACCGCAAGCAATGTGCGGTGATTAATGGCACGAAATCGTCATCTGTACCTGTAACAAGTGGGGTACCGCAGGGTAGTGTATTGGGCCCGCTGTTGTTTGTTTGTTTCATAAATGATATGCCTGACGTTGTACACTCCTCCATACAAATGTTTGCCGATGATGGCAAGTTATTTCGGGAAATTAAGAACCAAGCGGACTGTGAAGAGCTGCAGAAGGACCTCTGTGGGCTCCAGGAATGGTCCAAGGAATGGTTGCTGAGATTCAATGTCACGAAGTGTAAGAGGATGCACCTGGGGTGTACCAACGGTAAGGAGGCGTATCATATGTCCCAACGGGATGAAGAAAATGTACTAGTTGAGACTGTGTGTTAGAAGGACCTAGGTGTGTATGTTGACAATGAGCAGAAGTTCTCGGGCCATTGTGAGAAGAAGGTAAATCAGGCAAATAAATTATTGGGTCTTATAAGGAGGTCGTTCAGATATCTAGACGGTCCGTCCCTCGTGACGATCTTCAGGAGTGAAGTGCTTCCCCATCTGGAGTACTGTCACCCCATCTGGTCCCCGAGATATGCTAGGGACTGTCAGTTGGTTGAAAATGTTCAAAGGAGGGCCACCATACTGGTGCCTGCACTTCGGCACCTCAGCTACCCTGAGAGATTGGAGCGCCTGAACTTGCCTAGCTTATACTACAGACGGGCAAGGGGGGACCTAGTTGGGGTTTATAAGCATCTCAGGGGGCACTACTCAGTTGAGTGTCCTTACTTGGAGCTGGCGGACGCTCGCCCCACAAGGGGTCACAGCTCAAGATTGAAGAAGCCGCAAGTCCAGAAAACCGTGAGGGCAAACTTTTTCGGAGTGAGGGTTGTAAACTCTTGGAACAATCTACCAGAGAGTGTTGTGACGGCACCGAGTGTGAGCTCTTTCAAGAGAAGACTTGACCAACACTGGAGCGGGTTCAGGTACATTCAGGAGCCGGTGCATGCCCAGTATTTGCCAACAGTGCGTGACAGAGACGTGACCGATCGCCCGGGCGGCTAGCGAGCCGATCTTTTGGTGAAGAATATAAATGAATAGATCAGTGGCGAAGAGGATAAAAGTAAAAAAGTAATAATGTTTGATGCCCCTTCTGCAGCAGACCCAATGAAGTTGTTTAATGATATACTATGTGTAGTGAGGCACTGTAACAGCATGTTATATTTTCACCAGTCGAACCCTGATTACTGTCAAATACGTTAATCAAATCCAGCATCGCGATTTTGTCATTTTCTCTCCGGATCAAAATACTTCACTTTCAGTGCAAGTGATTTACTTACTGAACAGTCGGTACTTTCGTCAATAATTACACTAAATTTATTTGTAGTTTCCTAACCAAGTTTTGAGTTGCACATTCCCCTAAGGCTTGCACGACGACCTTGCACCTGGTCCGCTTAGTTGCCTTTTGAGCGGCTGTCTTGGAATCGGGAACATTCGCTTATTGAGGTCGACAAGGTGGTGACATAAGCTAAAAGGAATATTAAATTTTCTTAGGCTATACTTGCAACTGAAGATTGCGAGATCACATGTTGCCAAACGAGAAAGGTTTCTGCCACCTTTACTTGGGACACATTAATCACGACCACTTATTGAGCAGTGCCATTACATTTTGGGCTAAGATACAAGAGGAAACAAATACTAAATCACCTGAATGCCATCATGTTCTGCCGAAAACGCTGCAAATAGGACAGCTGCCTTCGCCGCGGAGCTCAGTGTGGCTCCAGCAGGGTGAAGACGTGTCAGGTTGATCAAAGGCACCGCCGCCAGGCTGACCACAATGAGCAAATGTGTCACCCGGAGCAGAGGTGCAAGCTTTGAGGAGTTCTTCCTTACCAGCATGCTGTCTTGAGGTGCGGTGTCGTTTCAACGATGATGTCTCGACACTTAAGTGTTTATGGCAAACCTGACGATATGCCTTGGTCGGAGTTCCTGGTACTCAAGCAAGTCAAGAGCAAAAACGTCCTTCACTAGCCAATCTTCTTGGAAATGGGGACGAGGAGGCATAACCTGGAGATGTCATTTGTTGACAATATTAGACGATGACTCTCACAAGCATTAAATATTCTCCGTGCACCCATGTGGTATGCATAGGATTTCACCAAATATAGCGGTATTGTAGAGAACCTCTAGTTGAACATAAGTTTACTTGACATACATGTAATCCACATAAAAGATATGAGAGATAGTGCCGTAGCTTTACACGACTGCGTTTATTGGTTAGCGCATAGCGCACGTATTGGGTTTTGTCTGTGTTGGGTGTGTGATCCTCGGGTCACCACCCCTCCGGATTGTGTTAGTTCCAAGTTTAGAAGCTCCAACAACTTTCCCTGTGATTGGACGTCTCTCCAAACCCT
>NW_024739403.1:11872888-11933884 GCF_018991925.1 Homarus americanus
CTGGACGCGCAGTTCAACATGCCAGGTAGATCGCATCCCTGCGTTGTTTGCAAAGAGGAGAAGGATACACATCCACATTTTCATTTTCATGGGTTCCCAAAGGACAGATATGGGTAACTTAAGTATTTAACCTGTTGTGAGTTACAGTGAAAATGTGCAATTATATATGGAAATACATTTCAAATCAGAGGCAGCAGCTTCACCAGTCAGTCACTCCGACTCATTTCATACGAATTTGACAGGAGTCGCAGATGGCAAAATGCCATTGACATTCCCAGAATATACGTGAAGAACTGTGAGGAATTGCAGAAGTTATTGTATGATAATTTTGCAAGAGAAAAGATTTTGTCTTTTAATTTCTGAACTCATCTAAGATCTTGAGG
Source organism: Homarus americanus (assembly GCF_018991925.1). Taxonomy (NCBI): domain Eukaryota; kingdom Metazoa; phylum Arthropoda; class Malacostraca; order Decapoda; family Nephropidae; genus Homarus; species Homarus americanus. The sequence continues at coordinate 11,873,272 of NW_024739403.1, forward strand.
CAATGGAGTCATTGTAAATTATACAGTAGTGTTTTCATTCTCACGTTATATGTATACATACATGCATACATAAATGAAGATTGATATGTCTAAAATAAATGGAAAACGTAAAAAAAAACCCACCACTCATGACGTCACATCAACGTCCATAAAGTCACGAATAGTTTTTGGACGCAGCCAATAGATGGCACTATTATTGAGGTATCTGGCAACTGAACCGTACACACACATTTAATATATATTTTAGCTGGAGCTTTCCTATCTTGAGTAGAGTATCTTTGGTAAAAAATGAAGTGTTTGCCCAATATTATCGTACGACACTCCCGGCAGGACGCTCTGAGATTCCATGATGAGTAAAGCTGGTGAGTGGCTACTGATAGCATTATATTCGACTTCCATGCGTTTGTATATATAATAATTCAATTAAATAATTGAGTTGTTGGAAGTGAAAATGCAGTGAAGCCAGAAATATTATGAAATATAGATAATAAAGGGAAATAAATAAATACCAGTCCAGTGCATAAGTAGTATAATAGGCAAGTAAACTGATAATACAATTCATTAATTTAGTTTTTAGAATTTATTTTACTGGTGATCATAAAAGTCCTTCAGGTTTTTTAAGTTATATAGTAAATTCGATGGTGTGCAGAATGAACCTGGTAGAGATGTGGTTATATTACTGAGGAATTCTCTTATTTCTCCTGTAGACAATGTAAATTTCTTGAATGATCATTTGTATGATAAAGCGGCATGGTGCGAGATCATTATGAAAAGGAAACATATACTAATTGGTGCTGTGTATAGGGCTCCTATTACAAGTCGTGAGAAGAATCTTTTATTGAATTACCTAACCAAGTTGTTTCCTTTCCTCGTGGATGTAATGTTAAATCTTCTTGTTTTGCTCTACTAAGATACTATTACTGTTGTAAATAGGTCTTCTCGTGGATGTTTGAATAATCCAAACGTATTCTGCTACATATTTGGGTGCTTTGTTGTGCATAAGCAACGACAAGAAAATATTGCATCCGTAAAAAATGCATATTTTGCCTACATAGGAGTGAAAATGGGTGATTTAGATAAACCATGGGAACCACATAAAGCATGTCGCACTTGTGTTGAAGGTTTAAGACTGTGGAAATATAGTAATAAAAAAGCTATGCCATTTGAAGTCCTGTTATAGCCGGTTAACTGTAGGTTCTGTCGAAGTACAGGTCACCACGAGGTCAGGTCTTAAATAGCGGGGGTAGGCGTGGCTTAGTAGTTGACCACCGCTCCGTGATGTATGGCGGCGCTGGTTGACCCAGACCACGAAGCATACACTGGGGAATTGGTGGGGTCGACTACTCAGCGACAAACAGCGTTTGTGGGGGAGAATTCCACTACAGGCTCCTATTACAAGTCGAGAGAAGGATCTTTTATTGAATTACCTAATCAAGTTGTTTCCTTTCCTCGTGGATGTAATATTAAATCTTCTTGTTGTGCTCTACTAAGATACCATTCCTGTTGTAAATATGTCTGCTCGTGGATGTTTGAACAATCCAAACATATTCTGCTGCATATGTGGGATTGTGGGTGCTTTGTTGCGCATAAGCAAAGACATGAAATAAACGCGTTCGTGAGTAAGGCATATTTTGCCTACTTTGGAGTGAAAATAGGTGATTTAGATAAACCATAGGCGCCACATAAAGTATGTCACACTTGTGTTGAAGGTTTAAGACTGGAAATATGGTAAAAAAAAAAAAAAAAGTTATGTCATTTGAAGTCCCTATGGTATGGCGGGAGCCTAAAAATCTTGGTGATGACTGTTATTTTCGCCCTGTGAAGATAGAGGGGTACAATGAAAAAAAAATAGAAAATACAAAAAACAAGGAATCATTTATCCCAAAATCCCATTTGTCATGAGACCAGTGCCACATGGTCCTGAGGTTCCAGTCCCCATTTCACTAGATGTGTTGCAGTCCGTGTCATAAGATTCTATCCATGATTCATCGTCAGCTAACGGAAGTGATGTTTATCAACCTGAAGATATAAGTGATGTACCGGAGGTGTTTACCCAGAGTGAACTTAACGATCTGGTTAGGGATTCGAATTTACCAGCGGAGTCTGCTGAACTTTTAGGATTTAGGTTGAAATAAAAAAAGTTATTGAGCAAAGGGACATATTTTTCATGGTATAGGCAACGTAAACAAGAACTAGTTAATTTTTTTCAGAGGAAGGCTTGTGGGGTACTGGTTGTTGGGTTCACACTCAGGATGGGATGTAGAAAGGAAACTCACAACGTGTTCTCTGTATACATATTGTATTGGATGTACAGTGCAGCTTGGTGCTGGGAAGTGGCAGCGTGGTTACAAGCGTGATGTAGAGAGAGCTGGTTGGTGAGGGTGCTCAGAGGAGGACCAGCTTGTGGGTCACCAAGAGGTCAGTTCTTATATAGCGGAGGTAGACGTGGCTTAATAATTGACCTCCGACATGTAAGGTGGCGCTGGTTGACCTAGAAGCCTGTGTAACAAAATGGACCAGCTCAGGGCCATTGTTAGTAAAGAGAACATAGATATAATTGCAATAACGGAAACATGGATAAATTCAAACAGCAAGCATTTTTTAGCAGAATTTCATATTCCAGGATATAACCTATTTAAATCTGACAGAGTAGGAAGGAGAGGTGGCGGTGTAGCAGTGTATATCAGGGTGTCATTAAAAAGCTGCAATAAATCAAACATTAAAACAAATAGCGACAATGAAAGTATTTGGGTAGAGATTGGTGAGGGCAGTGAATCCGTAGTCATTGGTGTTATATATAGACCACCTAATTTGAGTAGGAACGATGGTAAATTGCTATGGGAGGAAATAAAGAAGGCATCTGATAGAAACAATTTATGTATTCTAGGCGATTTCAACTTTTCAGGCATAGATTGGAAAAATCAACTTAGCGATAATGAATCTGAAGATTTTCTAGAAGTAGTACAAGATAGTTTTTTATATCAATTCATAAACTCGCCCACTAGAGGAAATAATATCCTCGATTTAGTTCTCAGTAATAATGAAAATCTAGTAAAAGATGTTGGGATTGGAGACGAACTAGGAAACAGTGATCATAAAGCCATATATTTTAACATAATATGGGATGGCAGGAAGAAGGAAAATTCGGCCTTGATCCCGGATTTTAGGAAGGCTAATTACGGTAGCTTAAGGAGAGACCTAAGGGATGACCCTATGGTCAAAAGATTAATCCCCCCCACACCTCTGGAAACTGTCAACTTAGGACGGGATAACCCCGAATTTAATTTAGCAGCTACTTATGAACAATTTATTGCGACAATCAATAATGCCCAAAATAAACACATCCCTAAAAGAAAATTCAGATCGATACGGAACCAACCAAAATGGATGAATAATAGACTCTTAGATCTTCTAGGGAAAAAGAAAGGAGTATATAGAAAAGTTAAGAAAGGCGAAAATCACTTACTTGGTTACTATCAGAACCTAACAAGACAGGTAAAAACAGAAATTAGGAAAGCAAAGAGAAATTATGAAATCAAGGTAGCAAACGAATCGAAAAATAACCCCAAAGCTTTTTATCAACTGTATAAATCAAAGGTTAGAGATACAATAGGTCCCCTTAAAACTACGACAGGAGAAATGACTGATGATGAGTTAGAAATGTGTAGTACGTTAAATAGTCATTTTCGCTCAGTGATTCACAAATGAAAACCTAGCACAGTTTCCAGAAGTTCATAAGGTATATAACGACAGTATAGAAAATATGTTGATGAATATCAATATTACTAGTAACGATGTGCTTAAAGTAATTAACAAACTGAAGCCTCATAAATCGCCTGGTCCAGACGAGGTATATGCTAGAATATTAAAAGAATGTAGAGATGAGTTGAGTAATCCATTAGCAGTTTTATTTAATAAGTCATTAGAATCGGGCCTAGTGCCAGAAGCTTGGAAACTTGCAAATGTAGTTCCGATTTTCAAAAAGGGTGATAAATCAATAGCATCAAATTACCGTCCCATTAGTCTCACGTCAATCATAGGCAAGTTGCTAGAGTCAATTATTGCTACAAAAATCAGAAGCCACCTTGAAACATTCAACTTAATTCATTCTTCTCAGCACGGGTTCACCCAGGGACGTTCTTGTCTCACAAATTTGCTTAGCTTTTTCTCAGAAGTATATGAAGCGGTAGATAATGATAAGTCATATGATATAATTTATTTAGATTTCAGTAAAGCATTCGATAGAGTCCCTCATGAGAGATTGATAAGGAAGGTAGAAGCACATGGAATAGGTGGATCAGTATTAAAATGGATTAGGTCATGGTTAACTGGTAGGAAACAAAGAGTCAGCATAAATGGATTAAAGTCAGACTGGGGTGCGGTCAAAAGCGGAGTTCCCCAGGGATCTGTATTAGGCCCTCTGCTGTTTGTTATATTCATTAATGATCTTGATTTAGGCATAACTAGTAGGATTAGTAAATTTGCAGATGATACCAAAATGGGGAGAGTGATAAATTCAGACAGTGACTTTGAACACCTTCAAAGAGATCTAGATACCTTACATGAGTGGTCAGTAAACTGGCAAATGAATTTTAATACTGATAAATGCAAGGTACTACAGATAGGGAAGACGAATACAAACGTTAAGTATAAACTAGGTAACACGGAAATAGAAAACTCAGTTTGTGAAAAAGATCTAGGTGTATTTGTTAGCAACGACTTGAAACCTAGAAAACAATGAATTAGCGTTCGCAACAAGGCAAACAGGATTCTTGGGTTCATATCTAGGTCTGTGAGTAACAGAACTGCTGACGTTATCTTGAAACTTTACCCAGCATTAGTGAGGCCACACATGGATTATGCGGTTCAGTTCTGGTGTCCTTATTATAGAATGGACATAGATTCTTTGGAGAGAGTACAAAGAAGAATGACAAAATGATCCATAATATTAGAAACCTTCCATATGAAGAAAGACTGAAAAGCTTAGCTTACATTCATTAGAGAGGCGTAGAGTTAGGGGAGATATGATAGAGGTGTACAAGTGGGTAAGTGGGATTAACAAGGGTAAAATGGAAGATGTTCTGAAGCTCAGTAATAACGAAATAACTAGAACAAATGGCTTTAAATTAGATAAATTCCGATTCAGAAAGGATATAGGCAAGCACTGGTTTGGTAATAGAGTTGTGGATATGTGGAATAGGCTACCGAGTGCTATAGTAGGATCGGGGACGCTAGGGAGCTTCAAGACGAAGTTGGATAGGCACATGGAAATGCTGGGATGGGTGTGAAAGGGATCTGCCCTGCATGGGCCAGTCGGCCTCCTGCAGTATCCCACTTTCTTATGTTCTTATGTTCTTATGAATTCGCGGGGTCGGCTACTCAGCGACAAACAGCGTTTGTAGGGGAGGAATCCACTACAATGCTCCCCCCTTCCCTCCAGGCGGTGTAGGAGACTTGTTGTCTGCAGGGTTGCATCCCACATGTGAGGCAGAACGGGCGGTGCAGGAGACTTGTTGTCGGCTGGGTTGTATGCCACATGTGAGACATAACGGCGAGGGCGTGGATTAGCCGACCACTAGGGGAGGCAACTCTGTCTAGATACACGAGATCTGTGGGAGAAAAGAGGTAGAAGGAGGGTTGTGGAGGTGATGAATGGTGTGCTTCCCTCGCGACAGGTACAGAGTCCTCAGATGCGCCTGCTGGGGTGTGTGGGTCTGGGTCAGCAGCAGGGTGCATGACAGCAGCAGGGTCCACTACAGCAGCAGGGTGCAGGACAGTAGCAGGGAGTACCTGACGGAAAAAAAACGGTGTGGAGGCAATGAATGCTGTGCTTCCCTCTCGGCAGGTACAGAGTCCCCAGATGCGCCTGCTGGGGTCGGTAGGACGTGGTGCTTGGGGCAGGAAGAGGAGCTGGTGTCTGCTTAGAGAAGCAGTGCTGCTCTAGGGTGTCTAACCTGCAGTGTAAAGACAGTAGCTGCCGAGACGATGAGAGCTGCCTCTGTGTGGATAAGCCAGTCTTCCATGTTGCTTGAAGACTGGGAGAGTGATCGGTTTCTCCTCCATCCTGTGTGAGTGCGAATCTCCGGGGTCACCATTTATGGGGTACGGGGTATTGGGTTCACACTCAGGATGGGATGGAGAAAGGAAACTCACAATGTGCTCTCTGTATACATGTTGTATTGGATGTACAATGCAGCTTGGTGCTGGGAAGGCAGCATGGTTACAAGCGTTGAGTAGATAGAGCTGGTTGGTGAGGGTGCTCAGAGGAGGACCAGCTTGTGGGTCGCCATGCTCGCCGGTGGGAGCCAGGGTCGCCAGGCAGGAGCGGAGGAGGTGGTGTTGCTTGCTGGTTGGTTTAGGTAGAAAGAGAGGTAGGTGATGATGATGATGATAATGGAGATAAAATGGCAATGGCTTGCCATGGGAAGGGAGAGAAGAGGTAAGGTAGAAGGAAAGTTATGAAACGGGAAGTAAAGTAGTAGAAAATAAGAGCAGGTGGGCTATCCACCTAGCAGAGACGATTTGATTGGCTGTGGTGAAGGCCGCACTAAGAGGTCGCCTGAGCTCAAGGGAAAAGGGGAGGGAGGAGGCTAAGCTAGCTAGCAAGGGGGTGTTTGTTATTGTGTTAGTTGGAGAGGTCTACTAGGTCCTTGCGTAACTAGTAGAAAACTCTCATCTTTTATCTTATTGGCGTCAAGGAGTTATTTATGCTGTGGTGTATAATTGTGTAAGTTGGAGAGGTCTGCTAGGTCCTTGTGTAACTAGTAGAATACTCTAATCTTTTGTGTACTATTTAGTGTACAATAGTTCTGGCTCTTGAGGGTTTTGGAGAAGGCTTTTTGGCCACCAGCTTTGTGACCTTCTGGTGTCCTCTGTTTATAGTCGATGGTATAATTCGTCTTCCATTACTTCTAGTTTGTACCATACTGCCTGTGCTTGGCTGTATGTTCTTATGTTCAGTGGTAAAATATTGTATTTTTCGTGAAGCTCTTTAATTTTGGTTGTGTATGGGGGACGTTGTTTGGAGGCTCTGCGGATGGCTTTGTTCTTTTTTGCCTGAAGTTTTAATTGGTTCGTAAGGCTGATCGTGTTTAATGGTATTGGCGGGTATTCAAGATGGGGGCGGACAAGTGCTTTAAATAGGTGTAGTTGTATTTTCTCTTCCAGTTTGCCGAATCTTCTTAATTTGGTAAGCTGTATTTGGGCTAGTCTATTGCGCTCTGTTATGTGTTTCTTTATTCCGGTTCTTGTTATTGTCAGCCCCAGTATTTTTCCTTCGTTTGAGTAATGTATTTCTTCGTTGTTTACTGTGATTGGTGCTGGGTTTATCCTTGAAATGTGTATGATCTTTAGTTTCTGTGTATTAGTTTTTATTTTCCATTTCTTCTCGTAATTATTTATTTGTATTATGTCGTGAGCTGTTTTTAATGCCATCATCTGTTTGGCCTTGCCTGGATGGCGGATGATCTGGGTGACATCATCAGCATATGCGATGTATTCACCGTGAATTGGTGGCGGCATGTCTGAAGTGTAGATTGTAGAAAGAGTTGGGGATAAATCACTTCCTTGTGGTACTCCACTATAAAGTCTGAAGCTTGGGCCTTTGTGATTGCCTATTATAATGTGTGCTTCTCTATTGTCTAAGAAATTACACAGTAGAGAAGTGAAGTTGTTAGGGAGTTCTTGATTGGTTATTTTATATTTAAGTCCCAAGTGCCAGACCTTATCGAACGCTTTTGTCACATCCCTTAAATCTATGTTGCACTGTTCTTTATTATGCATTGCGTTTGCTATCCTTTCGTATATAAGGGCTATGGCTGTGTTTGTTCCTCTATGTTTCCTGAATCCGTGTTGTCTAGGGTTGTATTTGTATTCCAGTTCCAGGTGTGTTCTTAATCGTTGGTTAATTATTTTTTCCAAAATTTTTCCTGGTGTTTCTAAGAGAGAGATTGGTCTGTAGTTTTCTACTGCTGTGGGGGCTTTTCCCGGTTTTGGTATCAGTCTGATAATTGCTGTCTTGAATTTCTTTGGGTAGTAGCCTGAAGCTATGGATGTGTTGAATATATTTCTTAGTAGAAGTACCATGTTGCTTGGTAATTGCTGTAAAATGAGTTTATTTATTTTGCTGACTCCAGGAGCCTTGTTCTTAAAGCTATTGATTGTTCTTACTATTTCGTCCACCGTGATTGGTTTGTTTAGTGGGGACATGTCATCCAGTGTATTCAGGTCGATCGTGGGTCTCGGTTGCCAAATATGGGTTATTTGCGACATATAAGAACATAAGAACATAAGAACATAAGAAAGTGGGATACTGGAGGAGGCCGACTGGCCCATACAGGGCAGATCCTTTTCACACCCATCCCAGCACTTCCATGTGCCTATCCAACTTCGTCTTGAAGCTCCCTAGCGTCCCCGATCCTACTATAGCACTCGGTAGCCTTCCCTCTCTGTGGTCATGCAAAAGTTTAAGTTTTCTTCGTTGGTGATTTGAAAAATTTTACTCCAAAAAGATCTAAATTCCGGTTCTTGTTCGGTTGGTTCTGTTAATTTGAGTTGATTACTATTTATTATATAGTTTAACTCGTTGCTTGAGGTTCCCATTAAGTGCTTTATTTTTCTGCCAGAACTGTTTCGGTTTATGGTAGTTTCCTTCCGTTTCTGAAATCAGCTTCTGCCAGTTCCTGTTGTATGCTTCTTTTGAGATGTTTTTTAGCTGTTCGTGTATTATGTTGTATATGTTTCTGCGTTCCGGTGTCCATCCTTGCTGTGTGATTAGTTTAATTAGGTTGCTAAATTGTGTCTGTATGATTCTTGATTGGTGTGAGTATTGAGGGTGTGGTAATGTTCGGTAAGTGGTCTTGGGCATGTTGTGTTCCATGGCCTGGCTAACGTGCTCGTACCATGTGTCCAGTGATCGGTCTATTAGAGAAGTATGCCTGTTGTGTAATTGTATGGGTTGCGGGTTATTTAAGTCTTGTTTGAAGTTTTCCCAGTTAGCCCGGTTATAGTTGAATCTTAGCCTGGCCGGGATCTGTATTGGGGCTGTGGAGAGTGTGGCTATGATAGGGAGATGATCACTCGTGATATTGGGCCGGGTTCGAGTAGTATGTTTAGGTGGTGGTGTTGATTTGTTAACACGAGATCTGGGTATCCTGTGTGGCCTGCTCTAATGTACGTGGGGAATTCCGGTCCGAGGTGTACCACGTTGCCGTGGCTCACTAGTGTGTTCAGGACCCGGCTTACTGCGTTGTTGGTATGGTGTCCTAGTATGCGGTGTCTAGCGTTGAGATCACCCAGAACGTATGCAGGTATGTTCCTCCTCATCAATCTGAGCATGTCTGCTATTGGGAAAATTGGTCGTCTTGGAGGGAGGTAGCAGGTGCCAATTATGATTGGACCCGTTGTGCTGTTAATTTCTATTGCCAGAAAGTTTTCTTGGAATGTATCATGGATTTTATGTTTTATACTTCTTTTAATTGCTATGGCAACTCCATCTTGTAAAGGATTTTGACTGTTTTTTTGGTATACTGTGTAATTAAATATCTTGCTTTTATTTGAATTATCCTGCCGTGAGAATTTAGTATGATGACGTCTGGGTCTAGGGTACGATATATGTTGTATAATTCGTGAGCTCTTGTATGTGTCCAGGCCAGGACATTATGTTGAATTATTTTAAGTCTGTTGATTATGAATGGTGATGTCTCGAGCTTGTTTGCAGCATTTTGGATGAACGATGTTCTCCTGAAGACCTCCTCTCCGTGTGCAGGCCGAGGCGAATTTTCCTGTATTTGGATTGTTCCACCTTTTCTATTCTATTATATTTGGTCAGGATTCTTCCTCTCTTTATTAGTGTTTCTATATGGTGATCTTCCATATTCGTATCTGTATATGTATATTTTACTCTTCCTTCCCTTATCTCCGCCAGTAGTCTCTCGGTTGAGAGTATTTGGGGGGCTGAGCAGGTGTAAAACCTGATACCGGTTTCCTCCCCGAGGTCCTGATTCTCAGTCATTTTTCTTGGTGACGGTGGAGCCACAATTCCCGTTTTGGTCTTTTTAGGGGTGCTATATACGAACGCTTGTTCAGGTTGTGTAACAGTTTCATGTTGTGAAATAGGTTCCTGCTCCTCTTCATCTTCCTCCATTCCCTCTTCGCTACTTTCTGATTGGGGGGGTTTGTCGGTAGTGGCTTGTGATTGGGTGGCTTGCGCCTGACTGGTGGTTTCCGCTGGTTTATAGATCAGGTTGAAGATTTCTGATGCGGAGACGTCGTTGGGGAATTCCATGTCTGGGAGGTTATTTGCCGCAAACATTTCCTTTACCCTTTTAGCAAAGCATTCTGGTTTGGCAATATTCAAGAGGTGGGCGTGTATTATTGCCGTCATGATTTTAACCGATAGTTGACTTCCCAGGTTGAGCACTATAGGTTGAGCTGGGGGTTGTGAGGCTACCTTTTCAAGGACTTTAGTTGTTTCCTTTGTTAATTTGGTTACAGCCGAGTAGGTCCTGTTTTGCTTTTCCTGTGCTCTTTCCTTTTCAATTTTCCTCCTTTCCTTTACAATCGCTTTCCTTGCTGGACAGCGTGCTGCCAGTGTTCTGTGGTCCCCTTGACAGTTCAGGCACCTAGGAGTTACACTGCTTTTGCACTCCCGGAATGTATGTCCCTCCTCCCCGCATTCGGAGCAGTATTTTGTGTTTTTGTTCGGGCAGTCCGTGGCTAAGTGGGTGTATTTGTAGCAGTTCCAGCAAGGCGTGATGGGAAAAAATTCTTCCTCTTCAACTTGATTGCTGCCTATATGGTAGTAGGAGAGACAGAATCCTTCCTGTATTGCTTTTTGTGCCATTCCTATGTCCTGAAACCTAATTTTCAGCATAGATGGTAGTTTAGGTAGTTTAACTACCTCCTCTACTTTGGCCCATTGATTTCTTAGTTCCAGGTCTCGTTTCAATTGTTGTTCGCTCGATTCTTCTGTGATGGTCTTGTCCAGTCTTTTAACTACTACGGTCTTCCTGGCTCTTAGTTGTGGTGGGATTACTACTTCGAATCGCTGCTTCTTCAATTCCTTTATGCTGTCATTCGATAGTAGGGAGTCAACGTCTTCTTCTGTCAGGCAGAGGGCGATGAATGAAACCTTGGTTGTTATAAGGCTCGTGATCTTAATTAGTAGTTTTGCACCGAGCTGTTCGGCTAGTGAGCTCTTCCGCGGTTCGGATACATCCCCATCAAGGGAGCGTATCCTTACCCTATGTGCCCTCATTGTAGAGGGGGCAAGGTGGACAAGCCACCTTTTGGTTGGTGTAGGTAGAAAGAGAGGTAGGTCACCACGAGGTCAGGTCATATATAGCGGAGGTAGGCGTGGCTTAATAGTTGACCTCTGTCATGTAAGGCGGCGCTGGTTGACCTAGACCACGAGGCATACACTGGGGAATTCGAGGGGTCGGCTACTCAGCGACAAACAGCGTTTGCAGGGGAGAAATCCACTACAGGCTCCTTGGTTTATTGTAATAATGTGTCTACTTTAATTAACTATTTTGGCATTACCTATACAGCTACTGAATGGAGGTTATTCATTGATTCTTCAAAAACAAGTCTCAAAGGAGATTTACTTCATAATGGAAATGTATTTTCATCAGTGCCTGTGGCTTACTCTCTTCATCTTACGGAAACTTATAAAAAATTGCAGATACTTCTAAAGAAAGTTCTTTATAAAAATCATGGTTGGTTGGTTTGTGGAGATGCTTTGTTGCTTGGTCAACAGAGTGGATACGCAAAAATTCCATGTTGTTTGTGTGAGTGGGACAGCAGAGCAAGATGTGCACATTGGACCAAAAAACACTGGCCGCCTAGACAGGCTCTTGTGCCAGGTTCAAAAAATATTCTACATGAACCATTGATTGACTCTAAGAAAGTGCTGTTGCTTCCTCTGTATATAAAATTAGGGTTAATGATACAATTTGTAAAAGCAATAGATAAGGAAAGCGATTGTTTCAGGTACATATGCAGGGAATTTCCATCAGTCACATATTAAAAAATCAAAGCTGGCATTTTCTTGGGCCCTCAAATCCGAAAGTTAATGTTAGACCACCAATTTGAAGAATCGATGAATCAGCGTGAGAAAGAAGCATGAAATAATTTAAAGAATGTTTTGTATATTTTTTTTAGGCAATAGAAAAGATCTAAACTATCAAAACATTGTTGAAGGTATGTTGAATAACTTTAAAAACATGGATTGCAATATGAGTGTAAAAGTGCATTTCTTACATTCCCATCTTGAGTATTTTCCTGAAAATTTGGGTGTAAGATTTCACCAGGACAGTAAGGAAATGGGAAAGAGGTATCAAGGAAGGTGGAATGTGAACATGATGGCAGACTACTGCTGGATGCTGAAGAGAGATTGTGCCAGTGAAAAGATTGCCAGAAAATCGAAAAAATAAAGTTTCACCCATCCTAGAAGCCCAATGTTATGTTCATACATATTTATATAGTGTATATCATTTATTTCTATATTTGCAGGCAAATAGCCTTAATCACAATAATCTTGAGATTTAGTTAACTTTGAAGCCTACTGAATTGTCTTATTTGTGTTTCTTCTCATATTTGTATGTCGTATTTGTATATGTATAAGTTATATCATCTTGTCTTATTGGTAATAAAGTGTGACGTTCTAGAGAAAAACAAAGTCTATTTTTGAAATCCTTGATAAAATAACGAATCAGAATCACGTCTGTTTTAAAACATTCAACTTTTCTTAAAATGCAGACCGGTGGAAAATCAATCATACACTTGGTCCATACATCATAAATAAGCACACCCAGACCTTCCTTCCACCTGATTGCACTGGCACTCACTCGACCAAACACACTTCACTCCATTCCACTCTTCCTTTCAGCTTCTTTTCACACAGACCGAGCACACTTAACTTAGGGTTGCCATACGTCCGTATTTTCCCGGACATGTCCTCCATTTAGGTCTCGAAATCTTCATCCGGAAGGAATTATTAAAATTCTTCAAAAGTCCGGAATTTCAGCATCCATCATTTTCTCCACGGAAGAGAGAGAGAAGGAAGGTGGAAACCGTAGAGATCTAGTTCAGTTTTCGTCAGCTGATAAGTCACTTGTACGCCTGTACGGTGTTGTCAACTTAGCTGTCAAATATTTGATTGATAAGGGGGTAGAAGTTGATGAAGTGTTTTGGCCAAGTTAGTAACCTGTAGCAGTTTGTGGAAAATTACAAGAGTGATGAAGAATTTAGTAATCTGCCAACACATAAAAAGTTGACCAGATACTTTGAAAAATCAAAGAACATTGAATGCCACTCAGAATTGCTAAGAATTGCACAATTCTTCTTTGCTATATCATCTCACAATGCAAATGTAGAAAGTGTTTTTTCACTGATGCAAAGTCAATGGACAAAGGAAAGGAACAAATTGAGTGTTGAAACAATGAAAGGCATTCTGACTATACAGTACAACTTCCGAGAAACACCTTGCAGTGACTTCTATACCTTTCTAAAGAGCAATCAGCTAATACTGAAAAAGATCCGATCTACAGAAAAGTATGCATGGGCACATCAAGTCACACACACAGTGGGGGAAGAAGACTGCAGCTAAGGGAATGAAGATGTTCAGCCTTAAGCAAAGGTAATTTTTTTTTTAAGATTTCTATACCATGTATGTTGTATATTAGCCTGTGTGTGCCGGGCGGGGGGGAGGGGGGATGTCTTCGGGAGCGTCCTCTTTTTTTTTAATGTTCAGATATGGCAACCCTAACTTAACTGTCTTCTTTTGAGTGCTTCCACCACTTACTCTCACCATTTGTTCCTCTTACATTCCACACAGCCACACCACCTGATTTTCCTGAGCCCCTACAACCTAAGTTTTACTTTTGTCCACATTTACTGCCAGGCCTAAAAGCAGTCCTAGACTCTGTTATATTTCACACAAAGCCTGTTCAACGAGCTTATGGCTTACTAAATCCCCTAGTTGGTAATATTTCTAACTCTAATATCAAGAATAATATGGATTTGGTTGATAAACTCAATAACTTACACATTAATTATGATTTTAAACTGGTCAGTTTTGATGTAACATCACTCTTTACAAAGGTCCCAGTTGATGATTTACTAGTGTTCCTCATAGATTCCCTGGATAATATTTCATTGCCCGTCTCGAAAGACGACTTCATCGAACTCATCAAACTATGTATTAAGGATTGTAAATTTGAATTCAATGGAGAATATTATGCTCAAAAATTTGGTATGGCAATGGGTAATCCACTCTCACCTGTACTAAGCAACCTATATATGGAATTCTTTGAAAAGAAACTATTAAGTAATATTTTACCACCTTCAGCAGTCTGGTTTAGATATGTTGATGATGTTGTAGTGGACGTCTCCCCTACAACTGCCTAACTGCGTAGCCACGCCACCACCTGTTACCGTCTTCCCTAGCAACCAAGCGTATCCGCATTCCAATGCCCGCCGTATCTTAGCAACAGAACTAGTCACCGGCTACTTCTCGGGTTTTCCCACCATGACTCATAGCCGCTGCTGGGTGTATATAAGCTCTGTCTCTCCATTGAGATTCATTCTGACCATTCTTCTTGAACAAGCAACACCTCCTCCTCTGCGGCTGCCTGGCGACCCTCGCCTCTCCTCCGCCTGCCTGGTGGTCCTCGCTCCCGCCAGCGAGCATGTCCTTCTCTGAGCTTCCTCACCAACCAACTCTCATTCTGCCCATTTTCCTGAACAAGCAACACCTCCTCCAGCAAGCTCCACGCTGTTAACATTCATTCAATTAGGAGGCCAGCAACAGGCAACATCTTCTCTAACGAAGCTCCTGCACATCTACCTCCTTCACCAAGCTACTCACCGAACGTCTCTATTGACCAGCTCCTCACCACACGGCACCTCCAGCACCAGACTGTCTATCATATAACTTATATATTATACAAGAAAACCACATTAGAGTTTCCTTCCATCCTGAGTGCTAGACAACATTAATATCTCGATACCCCTACAATGTATTATGTCTCTGGCCATGTAATGAGGACCTAAAAGCTTTCCTGCCACAACTTAACAACTTAGCCCCCTCGAGCAAATTCACTGTGGAATTAGAGCAAGACTGTAAATTGCCATTCCTAGACTGTCTGATACACAGAATAGGTAACACTTTTAAGTTCAGTATTTATAGAAAACTAACTAATGTGTGTTCATACATTCATTATTATTCTGCCGACCATAATAGAGTCAAACAGTCAGTATTTTCAACAATGTTTTTTCACGTGCTTTGAGAATTTGCAGTCCGGAATTCATTGATGAGGAATATAAATATATTTATAATTTTGGCTCAAACCTTAAATACCTCAGATCTTTCATAGACAAATGCCTAAACATTACTAAGAAAACATTTTATAGAACTGATCCCAAGCCCACCCATGACCATAAGAATATCTTAATATTACCATTTCACAAAAATTTCTCACACATTCCTTTACAACTAAAAACTTGGAACGTCAATGTGGCATTTAAAAACTCATGCACTGTTAAACAAATGTTAATCAAAAACTCCCCCAACAACACAATTGGTTGCATTTATAAAGTTCCTTGCAAGGAATGTAATGTGTTTTACTTAGGCCAGACAGGTAAAGATCTTGTAACTAGACTTAAACAACATAAATATAGTGTTAGGACAGGCCAGGAAGCCAATGCTCTGTTTTTTCATTTGAGGGATAACAAGCATTGCATTGACTGGGATAATGCCTCCTCAATATTACCTTGTAATTCAATTGATAGTAGGAACATCATAGAATCTAGTCTCATTAAACATACCGAAGCATTCAACATGAATTTGAGTAATAGCATGTACAAACTGGGCAATTTTGTAATTAAGAAGATTTGTAACCAGGTGAGAAGGTTGGGTCACTTTGCCCTATGACCTGACTTCCGACCGTTGCGGTGCTATTTAATGATTAGTAGGGTCATTACCTAATACCTGACCATTGTGGACCTGGTCTCACCCTCCTCTGTATATATACACCTTGTTTTGTACTTCTCTTTAGTCTGTACTCACCCCTGAAGATGTGAATTACAGCATATATATATATATATATATATATATATATATATATATATATATATATATATATATATATATATATATATATATATATATATATATATATATATATATATATGATATATATATATATGTATATATATAAAATGGACATGAGGGTTTATTATTACACTGGGCTGCATTTGAAAAAAAATTCATGAGGTGCGGGGTTTCTTAGCTGATTCTTTATGTATTTTGCGTGCTGATTCCAAAAATGCCATTCATTTTGCCCAATCAGGTCAGATTTTTATGCTATGGGAATTAGGAAAAAATCGAAATTCTTAAATATGATGTCAAAATTTTTATGCAAAATATATCATAAGAAATGTAACCACAACACATAGGACCAAAATATGTCAACTACATAGATGCCTTTACAGTTAGACATGCATAAATGGCTGTCGCAGAGAATTTCTTTGGTGGTTGGTGTCTGGGGCGTCCCGTTTCAGACACCAACAGTAGTCGGCGAGCATGTTGATATCCCAGCGACCCTGGTACCGCTCCTCCATTACACGGATATCTTGATGGAAGCGTTCTCCTTGTTCCTCACTCACATCACCACAGTTCTCTGGAAAGTAGTCCAAGTGGGAGCTGAGGAAGTGCATCTTGATGGACATGCATGCACCAAGAACTTTGTAGCTCAGAAGTAGGTCCTCAACAACTCGTCCATACTCTGGACTTCTGTAGTTGCCAAGAAAATTGGAGACAATAGACTTAAAGGCATGCCAGGCTTTCTTCTCATTTACATCCATGCTGCAATCAAACTTAGGATCTTTGAAAAGCTCTCTGATCTGAGGGCCATCAAAAATTCCTGCATTCAGCTTTGCCTCACTGACTTTTGGAAATTTTTCTTTCAGAAAATTGAAAGCCTGGCTTTTTTTGTCCAGTGCCTTTACAAAGTTTTTGAACAGACCGAGCTTGATGTGCAGTGGCGGAAGAAGAATGTAATGCGGATTCACCAGAGCATGGGCAACAACATTGTGAGAACCTGGAGTAAGTCCACTTCTTGCAGGCCAGTTACGTTGCATGTAGTGCTGCTTGTCTGCTCGATTATCCCACAGACAGAGGAAACATGGAAACTTGGTGTAACCACCTTGTAGGCCCAGCACCATGGACACAACCTGTGGAAAAAACAGATTAAAAATATGTTTAGCTGAATAGTTTTATTATTAAAAAATATTAACACTTCATAATATGACAGTATGTCGGCAGACATAATTACCTATTAGAAAAACTGTCAACAAAATATCAATTTTTGAAAGCAACTGTTTTTGGTGTATTAAATTACCTTCAAGTCTCCACAGATCTTCCAATTGTGGTCTTTATACTTCAGAGCAGTTAACAGATACTCCATGTTGTTGTAGTTCTCATCCATCTGCACTGAATGCCCCACCGGAACAGACGCGACCTGGTTTCCATTGAACAACAACACAGCTTTCAAGCTTCTTTTTGATGAGTCAATGAAGAGCCGCCACTCTGATATATTGTATGATATTCCCATAGCTGCAATGAGTCCACTGATATTGTTGCAATACACCAATGAAGTTTCCTTGTCAAAACTGAAGAACTTGCGAAATTCCTTGTCACGGTTACAGTACCAGGCAAATGTTGTTCCTGGTGCTAAGACATTGTGTTCGCAAAGCCGTGATCCTAGTAGTTGAGCTGACTCCTTAGACAAGCACAAGTCTCTTGTTAAATCATTCAACTCAGCTTGACTGAAGGGTATGGGCTCTTTTGCAGAAGCTGTGGGCAAGTATGTACTAGAAGCGTCAGTCTCTTCTATGTCTTCAGCGATATCATGATCGTCATCGAGTATCATGTCCCTATAGTTTTCTGGTGGAGTTGGAATTGGTATTCCTGGTCCGTGAGGAACTGGTTTGATGGCTGAGGGTACATCTGGATACTTAACATGATGTTTGTTCTTCCTGTTTATACCTGAAATGTGAACGAAAGATTTATTATCAAGATAGCATAACATATTAACTTACAGATATATTTAAGAATGCATGAACATACTGCATTTGATATATTAGTATTGATGTATTAGTATAACTCACCCTGAAGGTTTGTCATGCAGAAGTAACAGTCCGTGGTATGATCTCTGCCTTCCCTCCATACCATAGGAATGCCAAATGGTAGACGTTGAATCTTCTTGTTGCTCCAGCGCCGCAGATTTTCAACACATGTTTTGCAGCACATGTGAGGGGCAAAAGCTTTATCTTGGTCTCCAAGTTTCATTCCAAAGTATGCATGATATAAGTTTTTCACTAGGGGAGTAATGGTGCACTGTCGGTCTGTCATTGTTACACAACCGCACACATAGCAAAACCTGTTCGGGTCGTTCTTGCACTTCCGATTCATGATTAAATGTACACCTCTGGAAGAAGAAAAAACAGGTGTGTATATGATTAGAAATATGCGTGTGTGTGTGTGTAAGAGAGAGAGAGAGAGAGAGAGAGACGCACACACTCCCACTTTCTTGAAGTCTCGAGAGACACTGACTGAGGGTCTAGACTTTAGAGGCACATCGGGGTGGTTGCTAGTACATGCCATGTACCACCAGATGAAAAAGAAATTTAATTGTGAAAAAATATATGTAAAAAAACACGGACATATACTCTTTTCCTTTGCATCACGGCGGACATTTAAATGGCCGGCGAGCACTTGGGTGTATTTAAATGCATCGTAAGGGCATTAAAACTGACCAAAATCTTTTCTGTGAGGCTTGCCAATGTCTCGGATGATTTCTTTAATGAACGAATATGAGGACCCCATTTTGAGTGAAAAATGCCAATATTTTACCTGAATCTCCGCTTAAAATGCTATAGCACAAAATTCTGACCTGATTGAGCAAAATGGATAACATTTTTGAGATCAGCATGCAAAATACACCCAGAAAAGCTTAATAATACACAAACCTCAAAACTATGCAGGGCAGTGTTATTAGATGGAAATTGCAGTGGAAGCACCCCTTTGAGAAAACACCCGAAACAGCACAAGAACACTTAAATATACTAGCAAAATGAATTCTCCGTGACCCGTGGAAGGATAGCATCTGTGATTGGGATGAATGAGATACACTGTAAAATTTAGACACTTATATTCCCTCCAACACTACAGACACAATCAAATAATGGTACACCAACATATGCGCACCTCTTAACCTGATCTTAAAACACTACTCTGGGGAATAAAAGTTATACATGATATTGAAATTATTAGAAACTCAGACAATGCCTCATTAGGCAAAAATAAATTCAAAGTATTAAGAAGTGTTGCTTGTGTTACGTTGGTTAATTCCCCAGTTAACCAGGTTGGTAACACATATAATATATATTGGGTTTTTAGTTACAAAACCCAATTGAAGTTTCTTGTTTTATTACAAAAGGATTATGTCTATAATTCCTGAGTGTAGATCAATCGTAAGTTCCACTATTTATGAGTGAATGAGAAAGAGGACGGCGTGAATCAACGTCCGTTCGATAAAACTTGGTGTGAGTGACTGACTAAGGCATTGCACTAGTGTGCGCTTACATAGATGCTGACATATGGACTTCTCCCTCTTGGGAAAGATACCCTTCTCGTGATCAGTTCATGTCTTACTCATAGTTAGTGGAAAGTTACAGGTGGTGAATCTGAATATAAATCAGATGTAAGAACCCATTCATATAATACGTTCTATTGATGAGACAGGGGCCATTACATCGCTCGGTCACCTACAGCCAAGTTCCGTGAGGCCTAAATAAGCTCACAGAATACAGTACATCCTAGACAACCCTGACCATGTTATAAACAGAGGTGTAGACACTAAGCTGGGGATTCTACTAATGTAGGGGTATTAGCAACTACAGGGGACCTAAACTTTAGTGTCTTACGGGTTAGAATGTTATGAACAACGTTCATCTTGGATGACACTGACTTATAATAACAGAACAGAACATGATTGCCAAAATTAACATAATTGAGGGAATTGTGAGGCTTGGTATAGCAAATTCCCGTGATAGATAAAATGGCAAATTATTACTCAAATCAGCAAATTGTGTCTCTTTCAAGAATGCTATGAATTTTAATTTCTCTGAAACAATTTGAATATCTTTTAAGTGAAATTCATGACAGGAAGTGGAATTAAGGCAGACTTGAGTTTTATATTTAAGGCAAAATGCTGATGAGTAGGCAAGGTCCGTAATGAACCACAAGTGATTTCACAATAATCCGGAGCCATGTAATGCCTTTTCACAACTAGCTGCTTAACACCATCATGGCATTTTAAAATAACAGTAGTAGTATTTGGAAAGAACAAGTACTGTACATTGTGAAGATGAGCGTGAAACACAGTTTTGAGACTAACTGGCCTATGGAGTATGTTATGTCGTAATTCAAACTGACTTTAGGGAAGAATTAATTTGGGGAGTTTAACATCCTCTCCTGATTCGAGAGCAAAAATGACTGCTGACTATAATAGGTCGCGTCGTTGCTCATCTTCCAGTTGCGAAAGAGTGAAGGTTGATACAGGCATAACTGGTGCTATATTTCTTGACAGAGCGTCGGCGACAACATTCGCCCTCCCAGGTAAATATCTAAACTCAGGGTCAAACTCTTGAATTGTCAGATACCAGCGTGCTAATCTGCCTGATAAGTTTCTGCCATGGAACAGCTCAGTTACTGCCGCATGATCCGTAAAAACAGTTATCTTATATCCAAAGATAATGACTATAAATTTCTTAAGTGCCCACACAACGGCTAATGTTTCTAAATGCGTTACCGAATAACGTGTTTCAGCATCAATAAGCTTGTGACTTGCAAAAGCTATCACTCTAAACTTTCTACGCGTATCCTCTTGCATGAGCACGGCTCCGATTCCAAGCCCAGAAGCGTCAGTACAGAGAGTGAAAGGTTGAGTGTAGTCAGGGAATGCTAGAACAGGGGCATTGGTAAGCGCTATCTTCAATGCCGCAAAACTATTTTCGTGTTCAGCATCCCATATAAACATTGCATCTTTCTTGAGCAACCTTGTTAGGGGCGATGCTAATGTTGCATAGTTCTTGATAAAAGAACGATAATATCCAGATAAGCCAAGAAAACTACGCACATGATCCACTGAGGTAGGACGTGGGAACTGAGATACAGCCTTGACTTTATCATCTACTGTGTGGATGCCCTCACCGTCAACTACATGACCAAGGAAAAGGATTCTGGATTTTAAAAACTCACACTTCGAGAGTTTAATTTTAAGACCTGCTGTGGAAAGTTTTTCCAAAACTTCACGCAGTTTAATCAGATGGGAATCAACGTCCTTACTGACTACTATTAGATCATCCAAATAAGCGCAGACTGTGGTACCAATCAATCCGGCAAACAGGGTGTTGATCATTCTTTGAAATGTTAGTGGGGCATTTCTGAGACCAAATGGCATCCGGAGGAACTCAAAGTGGCCCAGGGGCGTGCTAAACGCCGTGACCTCTCGTGATTTCTCATCGAGTGGTATCTGCCAATACCCACTAAGCAAATCTAAGTTGCTGAATACTGCATTATCCTTACCTCAGGATTGCAATATGTCACTCAAGACAGGCATAGGGTACCTATCTGGGATCGTTTGTTCATTGACGCGCCTGAAATCTATAACAGGGCGCCATCCACCATCATTTTTGGGGACGAGGAGTAATGGGCTATTAAAGGGGGACTTTGAATGTTTAATGACATTCTCATCCAACATATCCTGCACCATATCTTGAACTACAGCGCGCTGGCTATGAGGTAGTCTGTAAGCTGGTACATAGATAGGATTTGTTCCCTCCTTTAATGCTATATGATGGGATGTTAAGTCTGTCTGACTTAGCTTCTCCCCTGGCAAGGCTACAATATTTCTATAGTCAGCAAGCAGCTCTAAAAGGCGTGTCTTGCCCTGAGGATGATCGATCACCTTAACATGTGGCGCTATTTGATCTTTCCTCTCCTGCCGAGTCTGTTGGTATTGTGTAACAATACTACCAATTGGGAATTTTGTAGGCTGTACTTCGACATTGTTGTGATATACTAGAAAATCACACAAATAACATCCTTTCTTTAATATCAGTTGAACGCCTGTTCTATTCAGAATCAGTACGTCTGTTAAACCACCGGGGAGTATCGTGCTCAACGTAGACTCACACGACAACCCTTTTACCTTGCACGTTTCTGGGAGACATACAACATCAGTGCCCGTGTACACGTCGGTTATTCGACAGTTGTTTTGGTGAATTCCTCATTCTGGTAATGGTGAGTACTCTTCAAAACTGCAGGTACGATCTTCCAACTATTGCTGCTATAATCACGCTGGGAAAGTGTGGGTGTGAGGTCATGAGGTAGCTCTGACACATGTCCCGCCTTCCTCTTAATGGGATTGGTGGACAACACTTTTGACCGAGCGGTGAGCATAAGTTCAGAATGACGCATAGCGTTGTAGGAAACACCTTTAAACGTAATAGTATTATTACGTGGATGAACATCTATCATGTTCATTCTAAGAGTTGGGAGACCAAGTAACCCGTCAGCTGGCAAACTGAACTGCTGAACTACATATAAGTCCACGTAGAAGGGAGAACCACGTCTTGAAAATCTGAGTGGTAACGTCACCATTCCGTTAATGTTCAACTGAGTACCTGATACTCCTTCCAGCTCAGCGTTACTAGGCCTCCATTTGAAGTCGCGGTGAGGGAATTTACGTTGTAACTCCTGATAGGATGTCAAGGCCAAAACATTAGCGCATGCACCCGTATCAATATCAAGAGCCAATCTTGTACTATCAACCCTCACCGGCACTGACAACACTTCCACTTTGCTAAGCGCCGCTACTAACGAGGCCGCTATAGAAGTGCTGTGAGGAGAAGCAGGAAATTCTGTACCTATCCCTTTCCTTGCTGTGATGAGCGCTGGTCTTCCCCCGACGACTTGTCTTGGGGACGCTTCTGTTTACGCTTGTATGACACTTGTGTTTCACCAAAGTCTACATTCCTAGCCTTCATTACTAAGCCGCAGTCTTGTGTGCTATGAGATGTCGACTTGTGTAGTGCGCACCACTTGCGTGCCTTCTGGGTAGGTGGAGGTGTCGCCTTAGCTGCCTCCGAGTATGACCTTGTGATCTGCTTGGCACTGGATGTCTCCTTTAATTTTGCACTATTACCCTGGAGCTGGAAACAGTCTTCAATTACATGGCCTCTTTTATTACAATGTGCACATCGTAAGGAAGTAAGTTGTTTGTATGTCCGGTATTGAGGTGCAATCGGAGCCACTGGTGTCATATGAGGAATTTGGGGTGGTGTCATCTGTGCCATCTGTGGTTGCGTCGCAGTCATGGAGGGCTGTGCCATCAAAGGGACCGTAGCCGTGGGACAGAGTCTGTTTGCGTATTCAACCATATCTATAGGTGGTTCAAACTGTACCTCCTGTGCCCGGCTGTATAGGGGACGACGAACAGCTAAGAGGAAGCTAATTAATTCTATCAACGTTTCCACAATGGTCGCTGACATTTTACCATCCTGGTCGTACCAATTTGAATTTCGGAAAGTCGCTTCCATATCCTGGCGAACCTCTCCTACGATGTCGACTGCCACCACTGGTGTCTGGGCGTGAATCACTGGCGTACAACGATCCAACCATCTGAAGATCCATTGTAATTGGCCCAACTGGGACCTGCCCCCAAATATTCTAATAAGCGTGCACTTGAATTTCTCATAGCTAGGGTGTGTTAAACCATAAGCATTCAAATGATTACCGGCATATGATCCCTGCGTAATATGGGAACGTACAAATGTTTGTTTCTCTTCATCACTTGTAATTTTACCGGTGCGCATGGTGTCTTCACATGCAGTGCATGCACGAATGAAATGCGCTACCCGAAAATCATCTTTGCCCGTAAAATTGCGAACGTAGTCGCCACGCTGCATGATATGAAAGAAATTATCAGATTTAGTTGGCGTGGTAGTAGTATTGGTGTGAGGGTTAGGGGAAGCCATTGTAGCGTTAGTATTTAGCAAGTTAGTAATCTTACTCCTAACTGAAGGCTGGGTTAATAGGGGTGTTACTGATGAAGAAACAGACACTGTCACCTGGAACAGGGTTAGAAACTACCTGTGTAAACTGAGGCGAGGTACTATATTTATTTCCAGACCGTAAGATACGACGGTTTAAGTCGTCAAATGATTCCTCAATTTATTTCTCACTACTTCCTACCGAATCGCCTAACTGTGTTTCTGTCTCAAGTTCAAAATCAACCTTTGCCGTAGATACGTAACTTGGATCCTCTATGAGTAAGTTATCAGCAAATATGTGTGTTAGGCGTACAAGGTTATCAGATTGAGCCATTGGAAACTATGAAAATTATCCAAGAAGTTCCATTTGAGCCAGATAATAATTAACGGCAAAAGCAAAATACTTGCCTCTCATTTACAAGAAATGATAAAAATTATAGTTAAAATAATTAAACTATCAATAAGTGAACAGACACGAAATAACCACTGTAAATTATAGAACGTTAGTACACGCGAATATACGTAAGACACTTATATCAATGACATACACCTATCCGATGAGCCTATCGTTGTGAAGTTATGTCTCGAACGTGCTCATGTGTGTATAAACTATGTATACTTTAAATACCTATTACAGGGGTCCTTGTGTCTGTATAGAAAACGCGATCCGTCTAGTTGATATCTGTAGTGGGGAGAGTAGGCGTGGCCTCGTCAATCGTCCTTCACTGCGTGCGCCGCTTGCTGGCGTCCCTGGCAACGAGTATGACGTAGGATGACGTGCAGGAATCACTTGACGTCGGGCGAGTCCACTTCACGATGGGGGATTACCTCTACTGTATGACAGATGTTTGCTGAGATGAGGGATATGAGTCTTCTTGCTTCTGCTGAGTCGCTGTCGCTTCTGCCGTGTGCTAAACCTCTGCAGTCTCGTATATATGGAGAAGTGTCTGATGACACCGGATATACTGCAATCGACACCACACAACCGTCCAGCTACTTGTGAAATGTCACTTGTTAGTAAAGTTTATGAAACCATCTGCAACACTGTACTGTAGAATGCTGACTTGGGGCTTCTTTACTTGTTATTAACAGGATTTTCACCAAACAGGCTGTATGATATATTAATAATTCTGCATCCCTGCTGGATGACAGAGATGAGGAGCACTCACTAATAAACGTCTCGATACGGGATATAGTTTTAACACTCGGCTTATGTAACACGTCACTGTTTTTTGTTTTCTTGTTTTCACAAAACACAGACGTCTTGGTATGTCTACCTGCTAATCGTATCCGTTAACCACCTTGCTGCCACCTATATGTTAGGTTGGTTAATTCCCCAGTTAACCAGGTTGGAACATATATAATATATATTGGGTTTTTAGTTACAAACCTAATTGAAGTTTCTTGTTTTATTACAAAAGGATTATGTCTATAATTCCTGAGTGTAGATCAACCGTAAGGTCCACTATTTATGAGTGAATGAGAAAGAGGACGCCGTTTATGTATATAAACGTGAATCAATGTCCGTTCAATAAAACTTGGTGTGAGTGACTGACTAAGGCATCACACTAGTGAGCGCTTACATAGATGCTGACATATGGGCTTCTCCCTCTTGGGAAAGTTACCCTTCACGTGATAAGTTCATGTCTTACTCATAGTTAGTGGAAAGTTACAGGTGGTAAATCTGAATATAAATCAGATGTAAGAGCCCATTTACATAATACGTTCTGTTGAAGAGACAGGGGCCATTACACTTGCACACATGAAACAGGCCTTAAGGGCTTTCAACAAAATAATATCAACCACTGAGAAAATGGTAATAAAATAAGAAATTATTAAATCCACCATGAATAGGTCTTCAGGGCACTCAACAAAATTATATCAAGCACTGAGAAAATGGTATAAAAAAATAAGAAAGTATTAAATCCACCATGAATAGGCCTAAAGGGCACTCAATAAAATTATATTACCCCAACAAATGCACACCTCCTAACCTAACTCAAACATTACTCTGGGGAACAAAGGTTATACCTGAGATTGAAATTATAAAGAAATATTAAATGCATTAAAGGAACTAAATCACAGTATCACTTGCAACATAAGGGGGAAAACTCATCTGAAAAAGTTCCTTCATTCTCTGGCATCAATTGGTGACACAACATTAAAAAAAAAATACTATAAAAATTATTTAAGAAATATTAACTACACAAAAAAAATATTATCACTCTTATTAAGAAGTTACTGGGTCCACCAATACCCGTGAACCATGCTTCACCCAACTCAACATACACCCATAATAAGGGAGATAAAATGTTTCTCTCGGTATCCCCTTGACTCCTGGTCTCAGTGTGTGACCATTAATTTACTCAGATAGCCTCAGTGTACTCTCAGTGCATCATAGGGCGGGAAGAGAGTGAGCCAATCAGACCTTGTTCAGTGGAGAGAAGCTTTAGCTTCTCGTAGTAAAAGGTTTTTCACTAACTGCTTGAAGATATGTGATATTGCGAGCCGAGGTAGAAGAGATCTGGCGACCCCAGACGATCGTCAGTTGTGCACGCAGACAGCTGGTTTCACTTCAGAGATCTCTGGCTAGCCTGGCTGACCAGTGACAAGCCTGCACTGATCGTTCCAACTGCAACAATCGCTAATCATCAATCATCAACGGCAATCTCAAACGGCAGTCAATCTCTCCCAGTCAAGTGGGTTCTGATGGAAACCCTGAAATGAACTCACTGTTAGCTCTTGTTAACTTTATCACTGCCCTATCTAAACCCTGTCTGAGATCGAATGAGACTTACTTGTTATACTGCAATAGCGCAGCACAGGTGACTAACCAAGTGACCGTTTTGTGGACGGACGCGCAGGGACGTCCTGTCTGTCCAATCGCTTTCTCGTGACTGAGAAACAGCCAGGCTCGTACTTTCCCAAGCCTAGGCCTACGAGACATATTTTCCTGCATAACTAATAGCTTCGTTGGGACACACGTAACATTTTTACACTGAGAACTGATCTATAATTATTTTTAATTTACTTACTGATATTTCATTTCATAATTCGCCTCCATATTAATTCGGTAAATTACATTTAATATCGTATAGGCCTAGTTCCAGAAATTCTCACTACGTGCGGGAGCGTTGTCTTCCCTCAGACGACCTTGAACTCAGTATCGCCAATGGCGTGGCGCTTGAAATTACACTGAAATTTCTGAATATTACAATCGACCCCCCTAAAAAAGGACAGCACTGTCCTCATGTGCTGAGAAAAAGTATGCAACGACCCCCCCTCAGAAAAGACTTGTTCTAAATGCTGCATCTCACCCCTGTAACGTGCTAAACGCAGCATTCCCGTCTTCTCTTCTTCCCTTCTCTCTCCCGTTAACACTCGACCCCCCTAAAAAAAAGACAGCACTGTCCTCATGTACTGAGAAAACATGAATACCACCCCAGTAAAAGAATTGTTCTAAGAAACTGCACCTCACACCTGCAACGTGCTAAATGCAGCATTTCCATCTTCTCTTCTCCCCTTCTCTCTCCCGCTAACACTCGACCCCCCTTAAAAAAAGACAGCACTGTCCTCATGTGCTGAGAGAACAACTTAGAAACCACCTTCACATCTGCACTATTCCAACTCGCAGCCAGCAACTCCATTTCTTGCCTAGCCCAATTCATAACCAACCAGAGCAACACGCTCCCCTTTTGCCTGGCCCTTAAATTAGAGAACCAATGTCAAAATTAATACCCAGTCCAAAACAAACATGCTCTCCTTTGCCTGGCCCTTGAACTAAGAGGAACCAGTGTCAAAAAAATACTCAGTCCACACGAACGCTCTCACGTCTTCAACGATCGACTCAATCCACGTCTCCGAACCTCATGCCGGCAGATCAGTCCTCTGACAATGTACCAGTCCATATTAGTGAGGCCCTGGACATTACAACCGTACACTCAATCCCGCTCATGACAACAACCACTACTCAAGGCACATCTCTGGCCTAACCATCTCTCCAATCCCCTCTGCCCTACTCACGACTCCTCCAACTCACCCTCGACAACCTGCATTTTCTCATTACCATGCACACCTAAACTGTAATCGGTCGGCTTCGTCTTCGTCTCTCAGCTGGAGGGCTCAATCAACCTCTCTGAACTACTTACGTACCCCTGTATTTTCCCACTTGGACCTGGCACTTCCTTGACTGCTGGACGTGTGCCTGACATTCACCCCTTGTTTCCTCCCTGAACCATTGAATGTGTGCCTGAAACTCCCACTTGAACCTGTTTACTTGTGCTTGATAATCCCTCTTTAGGTCTCCGAACTCCTCTCTCAGCTGTACCAAGGTCCCGCGGCCGTCTCTCTTCCTCCTCATACACATCTCTACTGTCAAGCCTAACCCACTCAATCCGGGCACAAGAATGAGCATCAGTGCGAGTTCAATCCCTACCATTACTAACCAACACATGATGGCGTTCATTATCCCAACCAAAGAACTATCAGTCACGACATTAAAAACTATGCTCTGCTACCATTTGTAACCGGTCGGAATTACTGGACATTAATTTCTCACTTGACTTGGGGTTTATTAATTATCAGATGGAAATTGCAGTGGAAGCGCCCCTATGAGAAAAAACCCGAACCAGCACAAGAACACTTAAATTTCCTAGCAAAATGAATTCTCCGTGACCCGTGGAAGGATAGCATCTGTGATTGGGATGAATGAGACACCCTGTAAAATTTAGACACTTATATTCCCTCCAACACTACAGACACAATCAAATAATGGTACACCAACATATGCGCACCTCTTACCCTGAACTTAAAACACTACTCTGGGGAATAAAAGTTATACATGATATTGAAATTATTAGAAACTCAGACAATGCCTCATTAGACAACAATAAATTCAAAGTATTAAGAAGTGTTGCTTGCACACATGAAACAGGCCTTAAGGGCTTTCAACAAAATAATATCAACCACTGAGAAAATGGTAATAAAATAAGAAATTATTAAATCCACCATGAATAGGCCTAAAGGGCACTCAATAAAATAATATTACACCAACAAATGCACACCTCCTAACCTAACTCAAACACTACTCTGGGGAACAAAGGTTATACCTGAGATTGAAATTATAAAGAAATATTTAATGCATTAAAGGAACTAATCACAGTATCACTTGCAACATAGGGGGGAAAACTCATCTGAAAAAGTTCCTTCATTCTCTGGCATCAATTGGTGACACAACATTAAAAAACAATACTATCAAAATTATTTAAGAAATATTAACTACACACAAAAATATTATCACTCATATTAAGAAGTTACTGGGTCCACCAATACCCGTGAACCATGCTTCACACAACTCAACATACACCCATAATAAGGGATATAAAATGTTTCTCTAGGTATCCCCTAGACTCCTGGTCTCAGTGTGTGACCATTAATTTACTCAGTGTACTATCAGTGCATCCATGGGCGGGAAGAGAGTGAACCAAGCAGCCCTTGTTCAGTGGAGAGATGCTTTAGCTTCTCGTAGTAAAAGGTTTTCACTAACTGCTTGAAGATATGTGATATTGCGAGCCGAGGTAGAAGAGATCTGGTGACCCCAGACGATCGTCAGTTGTGTACCCAGACAGCTGGTTTCACTTCGGAGATCTCTGGCTAACCCCGCTGACCAGTGACAAGCCTGCACTGATCGTTCCAACTGCGACAATCGCTAATCATCAATCATCAACGGCAGTCTCACGCGGCAGTCAATCTTTCGCAGTCATCATTCTCGCAGTCAAGTGGGCTCTGACGGAAACCCTGAAATAGACTCACTGTTAGCTCTTGTTAACTTTATCACTACCCTATCTAAAACCCTGTCTGAGATCGAATGAGACTTACTTGTTATACTGCAATAGCGCAACACAGGTGACTAGACCACGTAACCGTTTTGTGGACGGACGCCCAGGGACGTCCTGTCTGTCCAATCGCTTTCGCGTGACTGAGAAACAGCCACGCTCTTGCTTTCCCAAGCCTAGGCCTACGAGACATATTTTCCCGCATAACTAATAACTTCGTTGGGACACGCGTAACATTTTTACACTGAGAACCAATCTAAAATTATTTTTAATTTACTTACTGATATTTCATTTCATAATTCGCATCCATATTAATTCGGTAAATTACATTTAATATCGTATAGGCCTAGTTCCAGAAATTCTCACTACGTACGGGAGCGTTGTCTTCCCTCAGACGACCTTGAACTCAGTATTGCCAATGGCGCGGCGTTTGAAATTACACTGAATTTTCTGAATATATATATATATATATATATATATATATATATATATATATATATATATATATATATATATATATATATATATATATATATATATATATATATATATATATATATATATATATGCAAGTAAATCACTGTGGGTGCGCTGTGGTATATGCTGATAACCACAAGGAAAGAAAACACGAAGTTCCCAAGCGCTTTCGTGTAATTCACATCTTCAGGGGAGAGTACAGACTAAGGAGAAGTACAAAACAAGGTGTATATATACAGAGGAGGGTGAGATCAAGTCTACAATGGTCAGGTCTTAGGTAATGACCCTACTAATCTTCAAAAAGCACCGCAGCAGTCGGTAGTCAGGTCAGAGGGTAAGCTGACCCAACCTTCTCACCTAGTTACAAATCTTCTTAATTACGAAATTATCCAGTTTGTACATACCATTACTCAAATTCATGTTGACGGATTCGGTATGTTTAATGAGACTAGATTCTATAATGTTCCTACTGTCAATTGAATTACAAGGTAATATTGAGGAGGCATTATCCCAGTCAATGCAATGCTTATTATTCCTCAAATGAACAAACAGAGCATTGGATTCCTGGCCTGTCCTAACAGTACATTTATGTTGATTAAATCTAGTTACAAGATCTTTACCTGTCTGGCCTAAGTAAAACATATTACATTCCTTGCAAGGAACCTTATAAGTGCAGCCACCTATATTGTTGGGGGAGTTCTTGATTAACATTTGTTTAACAGTGCATGAGTTTTTAAATGCCACATTGACGCTCCAGGTTTTTAGTTGTAAAGTTGTAAAGGAATGTGATGCTGCAACATATTCTTAGCTCATAAATAATCCTCTCAATACAGCTAACACCCAGTTCAACAAAAAACTGAAGTCTCTATTGAGAGGCAAAGCTACTCTCATTAAATACTGTACTTCTCCTTAGTCTGTACTCATCCCTGAAGATGTGAATTACACGAAAGCGCTTGGGAACTTCGTGTTTTCTTCTTTCCTTGTGGTTATCAGCATATATATATATATATATATATATATATATATATATATATATATATATATATATATATATATATATATATATATATATATATATATATATAAGGATATATATATATATATATATATATATATATATATATATATATATATATATATATATATATATACATATATATAAAGGATATATATATATATATATATATATATATATATATATATATATATATATATATATATATCCTTAATATCCTCTCTCCCTCTTCTCACATGAACCAACAACCTTGAGTAAACAAAGATAGGAGCCTCACTCGTGTGAATATTTCCCACACCAACACCTGTTGCCCTCACGCTTATCAAAGAAAGTCTACTGCGTTTTAATATAATTTCGTTGTTAATATTATAATTACGTTTTTCTTAACTCGGTATTAATAAATTTTTATTTATTGTAGTTGTTTTCGTTTATATTTGTTTTGGGGTAATTTATTGTTATTGTTTATTATTTTTATCATATTTTCAACTAATTGGTGTCCCCGAGTTTAGCAGGGAGTGTTTTATTGTGTTGTAATGACGAATTGGCAACTAATCCTATATATTACTTATTTTCATATTAAAAAAACTTATCTTTAAAACAAATTCAATCCCAAATAATGATACGTTTTCAATTATTTTCTATCATATAAACTTTATTATAAATGAATATATTATATAATAATAAATAAATGAAGGTACAATGGCACCACTTTAGCCTTGTCAGATGTGAAGTACTTTTTTGTTTCCACTGTGAGAATGAGTATATTTTTACCTCTTAATTAAACTGTTACTACCCTCACCCCCCTTGTACCCTAACCTACCTCTTTGTATCGATTTGCCCCCTATGAGGCCCCCATTTGCCCCAAGAAACACAGACGACCTGAATCTTTCTCTCTCAGTCGATATACTGCAACACCATAATGAAGACAGGTCTCTTTCTCTTGATGCTGGGACTCCTCCTAGCTCACTCCCAGCAGGCACTTGGCACCTCCCAGCACCAACAGAATGATATTATTATTGATGGCAAGGGTGAGTTATTATTATAATTACTCTATTATTATTATTATTATTATTATTATTATTATTATTATTATTATTACTACTATTATTATTATTATTATTATTACTATTTCTACTATTATTATTATCATTGTCATTATTATTATTATTATTATTATTATTATTACTATATTATTATTATTATTATTATTATTATTATTTTTACTATTATTATTATTATTATTATTATTATTATTATTATTATTTTTACTATTATTATTATTATTATTATTATTATTATTATTATTACTATTATTATTATTATTATTACTATTATTATTATTATTACTATTTCTACTATTATTATTATCATTGTCATTATTATTATTATTATTATTATTATTACTATATTATTATTATTATTATTATTATTATTATTATTTTTACTATTATTATTATTATTTTTACTATTATTATTATTATTTTTACTATTATTATTATTATTTTTACTATTATTATTATTATTATTTTTACTATTATTATTATTATTTTTACTATTATTATTATTATTATTATTATTATTATTATTATTATTATTACTATTACTATTACTATTACTATTACTATTATTATTATTATTATTATTATTTAACAGAAACGACCATTGGTTTGGCTTCTGCTTATTATCTGAGAGGACTAATGACCACATTGGAAGTGAGTATTACTGCCTGTATGTCTGTCTGTCTGTATATATGTCTGTCTGTCTGTTCGTCCACAAGATAACTTCTCTAAATATTAACCTTACCCAATTTTATGTATACTGTATATGGAGAACAATGGATCCCTGTTGTCAAGTTATTTTTAAGAAATATTTTAATTATCTGTTTAATATGGATCTCTCTCTCTCTCATCCATTCTCTCGCTCACTGACCCCTCCCACCCTCTCTCTCTCTCTCCCTTCGCTCACTCACTCTCTCTCACTACAGATATTCAGCAAGATCGTCAAAATACTCATCCCGGCGACCCCGGATGAGGACAGTGATTACTTCGACTTGATCAGAGGAGATGTTGAACAGGTGGTTGGTGATTACATTGATCAACATAACATGGATCAGCTGTTGATCTATAAGAGTGATCTGGGAGTCTTGCTACAGAGGTGAGAGAGAGTGAAAGAGAGAGTGAGAGAGTGAGGGGGGGGGGAGTTGTTGATCTATAAGAGTGATCTGGGAGTCTTGCTACAGAGGTGAGAGAGAGTGAAAGAGAGAGTGAGAGAGTGAGGGGGGGAGTTGTTGATCTATAAGAGTGATCTGGGAGTCTTGCTACAGAGGTGAGAGAGAGTGAAAGAGAGAGTGAGAGAGTGAGGGGGGGAGTTGTTGATCTATAAGAGTGATCTGGGAGTCTTGCTACAGAGGTGAGAGAGAGGGAGAGAGAGAGTGAGAGAGGGAGAGAAAATTTATAATAGTTTATTGATTAAAATGCTCCACACGTTATGCTCCACAAGTCTCCCTCCACCCCACAAAATGCTCCACAATTCATCCTCCACCCCACAAAATGCTTCACAAGTTATGCTCCACAAGAAATGCTCCAGGCTGTACAATGTTCCACAAGTAATGCTCCAGGCTGTACAATGCTCCACTTATACTCCACAGATACATGGAAGCGCCGAAGGAAAGCTCTAGTTACCCCGACAAAAACACTGTTGCCAATTCTCTCTCCACTTCCATCATTGCCAATCGCTTTCTGGTGGAGGCAGGAGAGCGCCCGCAGTCCATGATCATCCACTTTGCGGATATTGCTTCTATCCACATTTCAGTGCTCAAGGTTAGTGTTTTAATCCACAGTATACGGGAGTATTGAAGTCTGTATCCAGATAATAAGAGTGGATTTAAACCATTATCCACACCACTGATTTCAATGGCAGTGTTTATCCACATAAGGATAGATTTAAGATTATATCCACACTATCCAGATGGTGGTGTTGGTGAGTGACTGTTATATTTGTTCTTCACGACCATATAATACCACCCTCTTGTTCTTTACGTCCATAACACCACCATTCCTACATCATAAAAAAATAACTGTTCTACTTGTTCTTCACGTCGATAACACCACCATTCTTACATCACAATACCAAAAATAACTGTTCTACTTGTTCTTCACGACCATGATGTTCTACAGGACGTGGCTGAGACATATAGTGAGAGCAAAGTTGTGTCTCAGTGGTGGGTCGACTTAAACGACCAATTAGCTCACTATATAGACCATGGCAGGAAGCTTCAAGACAATATGGTTGATTGGAGAAATGATATGGTGAGTCAGTTTGAGAATGGTGTTTTGTGATGTATTTTCGTGTTTTATGGTGTTTTGTGGTGTTTTATGGTTATTTTGTGGTGTTTTATGGTGTTTTGTGGTGTATTTTGGTGTTTTGTGGTGCTTATGCTGTTTTTGTGGTGTTTTATGGTGTTTTGTGATGTTTCATGGTATTTTATGGTAATTGTGGGGTGTTTTATGGTGTTTCATGGTTATCTTGTGGTGAGTTGTGGTGTTTTATGGAATTTTGTGATGTTTCATGGTGTTTTATGGTAACTGCGTGGTGTTTTATGTTCATGTTGTGGTGTTTTATGGTTATTTATGTTTTTTGTGATGTTTTATGGTTATTTTGTGGTGTTTTATGGTTATTTTATGGTTATTTTGTGGAGTTTATGATTATTTTGTGGAGTTTTATGGTTATTTTCTGGTGTTTTATGGTTATTTTGTGGTGTTTTATGGTTATTTTTGGTGTTTTAGGGTTATTTTGTGGTGTTTAATGTTATTTTATGGTTATTTTGTGGTGTTTTATGGTTATTTTATGGTTATTTTGTGGTGTTTATGATTATTTTGTGGTGTTTTATGGTTATTTGTGGTGTTTTATGGTTATTTTGTGGTGTTTTATGGATATTTGTGCTGTTTTATGGTTATTTTGTGGTATTTTATGGATATTTGTGCTGTTTTATGGTTATTTTGTGGTATTTTATGGTTATTTGTGGTGTTTTATCGTTATTTGTGGTGTTTTATGGTTATTTTGTGGTTTTTTATGGTTATTTCCTGGTGTTTTATGGTTGTTTTGTGGTGCTTTATGGTTATTTGTGGTGTTTTAGGGTTATTTTATGGTGTTTAATGGTTATTTTATGGTTATTTTGTGGTGTTTTGTGATGTTTTATGGTTATTTGTGGTGTTTTACGGTTATTTGTGGTGTATTATGGTTATTTTGTGGCATTTTATGGTTATTTTCTGGTGTTTTGTGGTTATTTTCTGGTGTTTTATGGTTAATTTCTGGTGTTTTATGGTTATTTGTGGTGTTTTATGGTTATTTGTGGTGTTTTATAGTAATGTGTGGTGTTTTATGGTTATTTTCTGGTGTTTTATGGTTATTTGTGGTGTTTTATGGTTATTTGTGGTGTTTTATGGTTGTTTTGTGGTGTTTCATGGATATTTTGCGGGGTTTTATTGTTATTTTCTGGTGTCTTATGGTTACTTGTGGTGTTTTATAGTTATTTGTGGTGTTTTATGGTTATTTTGTAGTGTTTTATGGTTATATGTAGTGTTGTATGATTATTTGTGGCGTTTTATGTTCATTTAGTGGGGTTTTATTTTTATTTTGTGGTGTTTTAGGGTTATTTCCTGGTGTTTTATGGTTATTTGTGGTGTTGTATGGTTATTTGTTGTGTTTTATTGTTATTTTGTGGTGTTTTATGGTGTTTTATGATGTTTTGTGGTTATTTTATGGTGTTTTATGGTTATTTTAGGTTTTTATGGTTGTTTTGTGGGGTTTTTTATGGTGTTTTATGGTTATTTTGTGTTGTTTTATGGTTTTTTGTGGTGTTTTATTGTTATTTGTGGTGTTTTATGTTTATTTTGTGGTGTCTTATGGTGTTTTATAATGTTTTTTGGTTATTTTGTGGTGTTTTATGGTTATTTTTTAGTTATTTTGTGGTGTTTTATGTTTTTTGTAATATTTTGTGGTTATTTTGTGCTGTTTTATGGTTATTTTGTAGTGTTTTCTGGTTATTTTTGGTGTTTTATTGTTATTTTGTGGTGTTTTATGGTGGTTTACGGTT
Source organism: Homarus americanus (assembly GCF_018991925.1). NCBI lineage: Eukaryota > Metazoa > Arthropoda > Malacostraca > Decapoda > Nephropidae > Homarus > Homarus americanus. Next base: position 11,909,813 of record NW_024739403.1, read on the forward strand.
ATTTTCTGGTTTTTTATGGTTGTGTGCTGTTTTATTATTTGTGGTGTTTTATGGTTATTTTATGTTTTTTATGGTGGTTTATGATGTTTTGTGGTTATTTTCTGGTTATTTGTGGTGTTTAATGGTTATTTTGTGATGTTTTGTCATTATGTTGTGGTGTTTTATGGTTATTTTATGGTTATTTTGTGGTGTTTTGTGATGTTTTATTGTTATTTGTGGTGTTTTATGGATATTTTGTGGTGTTTTGCGGTTTTTTGTGGTGTTTTATGGCTATTTGTGGTGTTTTATGGTTATTTGTGGTGTTTTATGGTTATTTGTGGTGTTTTATGTTTCTTTTGTGATGTTTTGTGGTAATGTTGTGGTGTTTTATGGTTATTTTCTGTTTTATGGTTTATTTGTGGTGTTTTGTGATTATTTGTGGTTTTATGATTATTTTGTGGTGTTTTATGGTGTTTTTTATGATGTTTTGTGGGTACTTTGTGGTGTTTTATACTCATTTATAGTTCGAGTTTTTAAGACCAAATTTTTAGGCAAAAAATTGGGGGTCGTCCTATACATGCGGAATAGCTTTGTTAGGATGAACCCGTGCATGATGGGAAGGGCGAGGAGCAACTTTTAGCTTCAGACATGAAAAATATTTACCATTTACTGCCAGTAAACAATGGAAACGTAAAATATGTACCAATTAGTAATGAAAAGTTGTGCAGTTCCTTCAGCAAATGAAGCTCACCAACTTACAATAGGCTAAATTACCTTACAACGTGCTTTCAGTAGTCTATGTTGAAGTTCTTAGCACAGGCTAACTTATCATATCATATACGGTATCACAGTTCTCATTGATCTACAAAAAATACCGGTAATAAAAACCTTTTCGATATTTCACACTTAATATAATACCTGGTAATCTACTTCAACCTCCTTTTGTTTACAACGACGCATGACGCATCACGCACCACCAGCTGTTGATTGTATCAGCTAGACCAGTGGTTCTCAACCTTGTTTGCCCCATGCACCCCTTTCACCATGTCAGAATGTCATTCCCTCCTCCTTTCCAAGATTGTCTGCCTCAAAAAGTGCATTCCAAATAATATGCATATAATACTGAAAATCCTTTATTTTTTCCATATTAGTATCAGTTTCCCCCCTGAAAACCTGAGGGGGGAAATTCCCCCCTGGCTAGACGGTTCACGTGTTTTTCGAATCGTTTTCAGTTGAAAAACTGTTACATCACATGTATATTTTACCTTAACTGTGCCTGAATGAATATATTCTCAGAAATAAATAGTAGTTTTGCTGAAACGTGATGTATTTTAATGTAAAATAGGATAAAATACATGACGAAAACAAAAGATTTTACCTAACCTTCCGATGTTCAAGAGAAGTTACTCGTTTTTTTAATAGTTTTTGGTTAAAATATTGTTATATTACAATGGTATTCTATTCATACTGTGCTTGATATAATGCATTCACGGAAATGTAATATTTTTGCTGAAATGACGTACGTATTACAGTGGAAAGTGGGATAAAATCGTGACGAAAACAATGACTTTCGCTTTCTTTCGTTCAAAAGATGTTACCGTAATCGCTTTTCGAATGGTTTTCAGTTAAAAAACTGTTGTATTACAATAATATTCTATCCTAATTGACTTGAATAAATACTACGATACCATATTTCTGAATATTTTCATTAAAATCCATCAAAATCATTTTCCTTGTCATCGTCTGCAGCACCAAACAGCTTCTCCCAGTCCTCTCCTTGAACAGGGCTAGAGGGTACGTGTTTTTTTTCTTTTTTTTTTTTTTATCCTCGCCACTGATCGGCTTGTTAGCCGCTTGGGCGATCGGTCACGTCTCTTTTCATTTATATTCTTCACCAAAAGATCGGCTCGCTAGCCGCCCGGGCGATCGGTCACGTCTCTGTCACGCACTGTTGGCAAATACTGGGCATGCACCGGCTCCTGAATGTACCTGAACCCGCTCCAGTGTTGGTCAAGTCTTCTCTTGAAAGAGCTCACACTCGGTGCCGTCACAACACTCTCTGGTAGATTGTTCCAAGAGTTTACAACCCTCACTCCGAAAAAGTTTGCCCTCACGGTTTTCTGGACTTGCGGCTTCTTCAATCTTGAGCTGTGACCCCTTGTGGGGCGAGCGTCCGCCAGCTCCAAGTAAGGACACTCAACTGAGTAGTGCCCCTGAGATGCTTATACACCTCAACTAGGTCCCCCCTTCCCCGTCTGTAGTATAAGCTAGGCAAGTTCAGGCGCCCAATCTCTCAGGGTAGCTGAGGTGCCGAAGTGCAGGCACCAGTCTGGTGGCCCTCCTTTGAACATTTTCAACCAACTGACAGTCCCTAGCATATCTCGGGGACCAGATGGGGTGACAGTACTCCAGATGGGGAAGCACTTCACTCCTGAAGATCGTTACGAGGGACGGACCGTCTAGATATCTGAACGACCTTCTTATAAGACCCAACAATTTATTTACCTGATTTACCTTCTTCTCACAATGGCCCGAGAATTTCAGCTCATTGTCAACATACACACCTAGGTCCTTCTCACACACAGTCTCAACTAGTGCATTTTCTTCATCCCATTGGGACATATGATACGCCTCCTTACCGTTGGTACGCCCCAGGTGCATCCTCTTACACTTCGTGACATTGAATCTCAGCAGCCATTTCTTCGACCATTCCTGGAGCCCACAGAGGTCCTTCTGCAGCTCTTCACAGTCCGCTTGGTTCTTAATTTCCCGAAATAACTTGCCATCATCGGCAAACATTTGTATGGAGGAGTGTACAACGTCAGGCATGTCATTTATGAAACAAACAAACAACAGCGGGCCCAATACACTGCCCTGTGGTACCCCACTTGTTACAGGTACAGATGACGATTTCGTGCCATTAATCACCACACACTGCTTGCGGTCATGTAGAAAGTCTTCTATCCACGCTAGGACATTTCCCCGAATTCCGTACCCTTCCAGTTTGATTTTCAGCCTTTCGTGGGGTACACTGTCGAAAGCCTTGGCAAAATCTAGGTAAATATTGTCGATATTACCACCCCGTTCCAGAATATGGGTCCAAATATCCAATACCTTGAGCAATTGTGTTAAGCAAGAGCGCCCCGGCATAAAACCGTGTTGGCAATCTTTTACAAGGTTGTTTCGTAGTAGATGTTCCATCGCGGCATCTCTGATAATACTCTCAAGTACATTACATATTATGCTGGTCAGGCTCACCGGTCTATAGTTGTTCGTGGAGTGACTATCGCCCTTCTTGAGGATAGGACTCACATAAGCCACTTTCCATTCACTGGGGACCATTTGTTCATCCAGGTATTTACAAAACAGGATCTTCAGGGGCTCTGCAAGCTCGTTGCACAGCTCTGTACGTTATCTTAGTGAATTTAGTCAATATTGTACAGTAACAATGGACCTGCGTGTATATACTCGTGTGTAGTTAGAGTTTTAAGGCCAAATTTTAGGCAAAAAATTGGGGTCGACCTCTACATCGCGTAATAGTTTTGTTAAGTTGAACCCGTGCATGATGGGAAGAGCAACTTTTAGCTTTAGACATAAAATATTTACTATTTGCTGCCAGTAAACAATGGAAATGTAAAATATGTACCAATTAGTAATGAAAAGTTGTGCAGTTCCTTCAGCAAATGAAGCTCACCAACTTACAATAGGCTAAATTACCTTACAAGCGTGATGCTTTCAGTAGGTCTATGTTGAAGTTCTCAGCACAGGACTAACTTATCATATCATATCACGGTATCACAGTTCTCATTGATCACCACAAAAATACAGTAACAAAAACCTTTTCGATATTTCACACTTACTTGATGCATGGCCGTCCAACAGTGTTGTGCGTTATCAGCTAGGTGTCCGGTGTTTTTCGAATTGTTTTCAGTTAAAAACTGTTACATCACATGTATATTTTACTTTAACTGTGCCTGAATGAACATATTCTCGAAATAAATAGTAGTTTTGCTGAAACGTGATGTATTTAATGTAAAATAGGATAAAATACATGATAAAAACAAAAGATTTTACCTAACCTTCGATGTTCAAGAAAAAGTTACCGTTTTTTTAATAGTTTTGGTTAAATACTGTTATATTACAATGATATTCTATTCATACTGTGCTTGATATAATGCATTCACGGAAATGTAATATTTTGCTGAAATGGCGTCGTATTACAGTGGAAAGTGGGATAAAATTGTGACAAAATATTTTGCTTTCTTTAGTTCAAAAGATGTTTACTATAATCCTTTCGATTGGTTTTCAGTTAAAAACTGTTATTTACAATATTCCATCTAATTGACTTGAATAAATACTTGAATGGAGATATACAATATTATTTTTGTTGAAACTACCAGCGTTTCAGTGTAAAGTAATAATAATAAATGGTAAACAATTTGCCTTCAGCATTCGGTGTTTCAAGCAAGGCAAGCCTCAGTTTAAAGGGCGTGGGCGTTTTTTACTGAAGGTTTTGTTGTTCCATTACCCTCAAAAGCGTTGAGTTAGACCTATAAGCGAGGAATATCATAAATTAACGATTTCTTGGACAAAAATCGGTAGACCTATAAGCGAGGGGTTATAGGCTAGTATATCGGTAAGTGCAAACCTGCATTGTACATGTACTAAATGATTACGATTTTAAAATTATGTCTATTCAAATATAGCTTGTTTATACTGTACAGGTATTCAAATAAATTACTATCTTACAAGAATCCCTCCAATGTAAGTTATATTCACCCAAGTCGTTTGGGTGGAAAATTATGAGAAGAGCTTAGTCACTCTTAAGTAATGATAAATAAACACGCAGGCAGGCCTTCAGCGCAGGCAGGCCTTCAGCGCCAACTGTCAAATCTTATCTCAAATAAATAAACAAACAAACGCCAGACATTCTGTCACCTCACCTCACCTCCCCCCCACCCCCGTCTTCCCACCACCCTCGTGTTCAAGATAAAAGATTGGTGATTTCTTTATCTTTATTTTATATAATATCTCAGACTAAAGTTAGGTTAATATAATTTGCATTGCTGAAATCCTTGCAAGACAGAGATTAATTTGAATATAAGCGTCATATATTTTGCTCAAGATATAAAAAATGTAGTACATTAGTGTACAATACTGTAGTACATTTTATAAAAAAAAATTCTACTGTATTTTTGGGTAGATTTACATAAATTTCTTCATTTATTTTCATACATTTACATGCACACACCATACTAAAAGAAACGTAAAAGAAATACTGTAAATGACTTTAGTGCAAAGCTGGAGTGCACATGTACTAATTTGATTACGGTACTAAAATTGTTATGTCTAGTGCGAATTACAACATGTTTATATTCAAATAAATCATTATCTTACAAGAATCCCAGCTATGTTAATTATATTCTCCCAGGTCATATCACTGGCATTTTAAAATGAGAGAAGCTTAGTAGGACTGTTAAATAAACACACAGAGACCTTCGCCTCAAACTTATCACCTCAACCCCCCAACCCCTCGCTGGGTGGCGTGGCTGGCTACGTCCCCCCCCCCCCCAGCCAGGCTTTTAGGCTTACAGTTTTTATCTTATATAATATCTCAGACTAAAGTTAGGAGATTATAATTTCCATTGCTGGAATCCTTGCAAGACAGCCAATAATTTGAATATAAACGTCATATATTTTGCTCAAGAGATAAAAATTGTTGTACATTAGTGTACAGTACTGTAGTACATTTTATAAAAAAGTTTTTCAACTGTATTTTTGGGTAGATTTACATAGATTTCTTCATTTATTTTCATCCATTTACATGCACACACCATACTAAAAGAAACGTAATAGAAATAAATGACCTTAGTGCAAAGCTGGAGTGCACATGTACTAATTTGATTACGGTACTAAAATTGTTTTGTCTAGTGCAAATTATAGCATGTTTATATTCAAATTAATCAGTATGTTTCAAGAATCCCAGCAATGTTAATTATATTCACCCAGGTCATTTCACTGGCTTTTTATGAGAGAAAAGCTTAGTCACTTAAGAACTGATAAATATACAGCGTTAGACCTGGGCCTGTGCCAACTGTCAAACGTACTACCTCCCCTCCCCCCATGCCCCCTCACACCCTCTCTCTCCCCCATCTATCCGGCGTTGCTGGAATCCTTGTAAAACAGTGAATAATTTTAATATAAACGTCATGTATTTTGCACAAGAGATAAAAATTAATCACCTGTATCACATTACAGTAGTGATTTAAGAGTAAAAGTGTATATGTATGTATATAGTATTCCACATACACGTAAGTATAAATACAAAGTTTATGTGATGATCGGACAACGTCCATTTCGGTTAACGTCACGTTTCACAAGAACGTATCTAGGACGTTAAGCGGCGCATGACTGTATGTTGTGTTGTCAAAGGAAGAGAAACAATTGAAACTCTACAATTGTGTGTAAATGAGGCAGAAAGATAGATCAGCAACCTAAGACTTGGTCACAATTTTCGTGATGCCATATGGAAGTAGGGTCTACCATTAGACAATACTGTACATTATGCTTCCAATGTCTTCCCAGGCGGTAGTATCTCCCTGTTTGGTAGCTGCCTACAACTTTTAGTAATATTACTTTGATACAACATGATAAATTAGACAAACAATGAAAATAAACAAACAAAAGTTATTTACCAAGACCTTCTGTCTGAGAACAGAGGGTAAGAGATGGAGGGGAGATAAGAAGGCTATTTATAGCCCGTCTTTGTGTCAGGAGTCGACCGCACTATAAATAATTCATTTAAAATTTATTTTTTTACAGAGAATATTCAGTACATGACTGCGATTATAAAATATTGTGAATTAGTGTGTGTGTATATATATATATATATATATATTTATATATATATATATATATATTTATATATATATATATATATATATATATATATATATATATATATATATATATATATATATATATATATTTGTGTAATAAATGTATGCAGTAAGTATGTACAGTAATCTTTTTCACTCAAATCCTAATGAAACACAAATGAATTAGAATACTGTAGCTGGTGTAAACAGTCGGAACAGTCCCACCACCGATTGTCTCTCGTGAAGCAAGCTTATAAATTAAAAAAAATACTTGCAGTGTGTTTAATATATTACAGCATGTTATAAATAAATAAATAAATAAACAAATAAATCGGTAAATCCATTTCAAGTAAATGGAAAATTTTTACTCGACACCGACATTAGTTCCAGTTAAATAACAGACGCTTCAGTGAGTCACTAGTGTTTACACTTCACCAACCGGTAACATTTGATGCCATTACTTGAAGTGAATTGGCCTTATTTTAAAAAACCAAGGATGTGTAAACAGCACTGGTCAATGGGATGGTTGGTAAAGGACTACTGGGTCAGTAAGCTCCCAATGGTAAGTGTCACATTTGGGGTACCGGTCTTATAAAGCGAATAGGGCTCAAAAGCTACTTTTTAAATGGACATTTTTGGGGTTGTCTTATACACCCCGTCGCCTTGTAGGCCGAGATATACGGTAAACTTATCAAATATTTATGTACAATTTCAACAGAGATTGAAGAGTTCCGTGAGAGTATGACAGCACCTTGGCTATAACAAATGGTCTATTAAGATGATTTACTACCTGCGTTAATGTACGTACTTGTGATATCTTACGACGCGTGTAAATAAAGACAGGCGTACACATCTGACACAACTATTTATCCACAAATTATAGTAAATGAGAGTTCATCAATGTTCAACAAATCTTATCCAGTGAAGATGAAATTTTAAGCACATAGACGATAAGTTTTAAATTTGCTTACTACTATACTGTAAATAACATTATTAAAAGGGAAGATGAAACAAAATATATTATTATTATTAGTGATATTTAACCAACACCAAATGTCTACACTAAGGCCATGGTAGAAGAAAATCACATCTTAAAAGCTACATTCACAGTTTATTCATGTGGTTTTATATTGATGTATATCACTGTATTCAAGTTTGTGTGTAACATTTACCTTCTGTTCAAGTCATTCAAACATTTATTAAATTCTGTTTTTCTTATGCACTAGTTTATGAGTTTTGAGATTACTCTTCTGGGAGAAACATTTGCCACATTCCTCAATTTCAAATTTTTATATACCACTGTGTCCAAGAATGTGTGTCTTGAGGTGATCTTTACGTGCAAAATGTTTCCCACATTCTTCACATTTAAAGTTTTTTATATCACTGTGTCCAAGAATGTGTCTCTTGAGAGTACCCTTTAGTGCAAAATGTTTCCCACATTCCTCACACTTAAACTTTTTTATACCACTGTGTCCAAGAATGTCTCTCTTGAGAGTACCCTTTTGTGCAAAATGTTTCCCACATTCCTCACACTTAAACTTTTTTATACCACTGTGTCCAAGAATGTGTCTCTTGAGAGTACCCTTTAGTGCAAAATGTTTCCCACATTCTTCACATTTAAACTTTTTTATACCACTGTGTCCAAGAATGTGTTTCTTGAGATTACCCTTTAGTGCAAAATGTTTCCCACATTCTTCACATTTAAACTTTTTTATACCACTGTGTCCAAGAATGTGTCTCTTGAGATCACCCTTTAGTGCAAAATGTTTCCCACATTCTTCACATTCAAACTTTTTCTTTTTTATACCACTGTGTCCAAGAATGTGTCTCTTGAGATTACCCTTTCGTGCAAAATGTTTCCCACATTCTTCACATTTAAACTTTTTTATACCACTGTGTCTAAGAATGTGTCTCTTGAGATGACTGTTGGATGACAAATGTTTCCCACATTCCTCACATTTAAGCTTTTTATCTCTGCTTGGCATTGTGAACTTCTACTTGGCTACACTTGGTCTAGTGTTGTCACAGTATCTGAAACAAAATATTTTGCCTTAGATAATATTCTTATAAAAAGTACAATTCATATATGAAAACTACAAGTGACTAAATCAACTTGTGTAAAATGAAAATATTCTTAAAGTAATTACAAAGGTTTAATACAGCTAATCAGGGTTGATGACACATCGTCACCCAGGAGTTCGGGTATACAGTATTGCCAATGAGTCGGTGAACCAGTCAGGTATGTATGTATGTATGTATGTAATGTATGTATGTATGTATGTATGTACGTATGTATGTAGTATGCATGTATGTATGTACATACTATGTATTTCATGTAGATCCACAATGAAAATGTGGAGAAGATATATTTTAATAAAATCACTGCATTCCATTTAGCAAATGTAATGGAAATTATGTAGGACAGACTGGGAAAGCATTACAACTCAGAATTAAACAGCACAAGTACAATATCAGATCAGCATCTGAAAGCAGTGCACTGTTCGTTCGTGTTAGGAACAATAATCATCCCATAGATTGGGAAAACAGCTTAGAAGCGTATAAATCATCATGTGTCACAGAAAGACTTCTGGTTGAAGAAAGTTTGATTAGGGAATTAAATTATATAAACCTTAGTGATAATATGTTACACAAACTTATTTGTCAGTGGCCCAAGGTTAAAAATGCTTTGAAAGCATTCGAGTTAGATGTAGGATAGATGATTAGTGGGTCCCATATTTTTTACCTGACTTAACATGACTAGTTAAGTCGCCCTTTCTTTTCAGCTCCTTTGTGTGTGTGGTGGTGTTGGTGAACGGATTAGTGGTTGTCGTATTTATGACCTGACCTCAGGTTTAGTAAGGTCACCCTGTGTACCTAAGCTTCTCTCACACCTTGTAATTCAGTTGCCTCTCAAGATGTCTTGAATACCGGTAAAGACGAAAGCTAAGGTGCTCCATTGTTTCCCTTTTTCCTGTGCGATTTTATCAAGTGTTAGGTTAGGACAGGTTTGGCTGGTTGGTTAATATTGCTGACGGGTGAGGGGGGAGGGTTATCTTAAAAAAAAAAAAAAAAAAAAAAAAAAAAAAATTGTGATTTCCGGCGTTAATTAATTCCAATTCGTTGGAACTCATCAATGGTTTCGGTTATCGAGCAACCTTCTAGTACGAATTGTGCTCGTTAACCAAGGGACCACTGTACATAGCGCAATCACTAATGTCGGGACTCGAAAATACGTAATTTGAAAAAAAATTGGTACGACTGGGGCTGTCGTAAGTCGAGTAGGTCGTCAGTAGAGGAACATAAGAAAATAAGGAGTTTGCAGTAGGCCAGTTGGCCTGTGCATGGCAGCTCCTGTCGTGAGTTACTACCACTCTCTTATCATCCATGAAACTATCTAGCCTCCTTTTAAAATTTTCCAGAGTTACAGCACTTACTACAAAGTTGCTAAGCTTGTTCCACTCGTCCACCACCCTATTTGTGAACCAGTTCCTTCCTAACTCCCTCCTAAACCTAAACTTATCCAACTTAAATCCGTTGCTACGAGTCCTGTTCTGCTCGAATATTATAAGAACTTTATCTATTTCGCCTTTATTGATTCCTTTCACCCACTTAAATACTTCTATCATATCTCCCCACACTCTTCGTCTTTCTAGGGAATGCAAGTTTAGTTTCTTTAACCTATCTTGATATGGAAGGTTTCTAAGTCCCGGAATAATTTTTGTCATTCTTCGCTGCACCGACTCCAGTGAATTGATATCCATTCTATAATAAGGGCACCAGAACTGAACTGCATAATCGAGGTGCAGCCTGACTAGCGCAAGACATAGTTGGAATAAGACCTCTGCACTCTTATTACTTACACTTCTAGATATAAAACCTAATACTCTGTTTGCCTTATTTCGAACATTAACGCACTGTTTTCAAGGCCGTAGGTCCGGGCTTACAAGTACCCTTAAATCTCTTTCACAAGTCGACCTCTCAAGGTTGATGTTGTTAAGGCTGTACACATTGACAGTATTTGTTCTTCCAATATTAAGTACGCTGCACTTGCTGGTGTTGAATTTCATTTGCCATTTTTCTGACCACTCCTGCAGTTTATTTAAATCCTCCTGTAGTGCATTTGCATCCTGCCCTGAATTAATCTGCCGCCCTAATTTGGTGTCATCCGCAAACTTGCTTATGTCACTGCTGATCCCAGTATCTAGATCGTTTATGTAGATTATGAACAAGAGTGGGCCCAGTACTGACCCTTGGGGAACCCCACGGGTTACACAGCCCCACTCAGATTTAACACCATCTATGCTGACCCTCTGTGTTCTATCGGTGAGCCATGATTTTATCCAATTTAAAACTTTCCCCTCAATACCATGAGCCTTAACTTTTCTCAGAAGCCTCTGTTGCGGTACTCTGTCAAACGCTTAGCTAAAGTCTAAGTACAGTGGTCCCTCGGTTAACGAGCTGCCTCCCATAAGATTCTTAAATTCGGTTAACGAGCAACCCCTCGGTTAACGAGCAACCCCTCGGTTAACGAGTTTCTTACGAACCGACTTCAACATGTTTTCGCTTACATTGGCCGGTCAACCAGCTGTAGTATTAGTCCGCCAATACATAAATCGGCCCTAGGGCTTAATTTCCTTACTATTTTAGTATATATCAAGAAGTTTATACTATTCAATAATCTTAAAAGTTTAATATTCAATTTTTTAGTCATTTTAACAATTATTGAACATAATTGAAGGTAAAGTGACTAGTTTAATGCGCGGCATCCAGCCTCTTAACACAGCAAACAGGCCTTAGTCTCTCTCTGTTTTCACTGGAGGTAACATCTTGCTTGAGACTCTCTTCAACTAAACGCTTTTTTTCTGTGTTTCCAAGCAAATTATTGGTCATTTTGAAATTTATTTTACATATTGACAATATATAGCGCAGTGCAGTGTTATTTTAAAGAAAATATTCTTTATTTACAACAAGTTTAACTTTGAAAAACACGTGTTCACATTGTTTGAATCCAGCATGGGACCTAAGAGATCAAGTAAAGCTATTTCAATCCAAACCAAGCAGGAAATCATAAAAAAACATGAACAAGGCATTAGAACAAATGCACTATGCAAAGAATATGGCATGTCGACATCAACTGTGTAGACAATTCTTGCACAGAAAGACAAATTTAAAGAAGTGAAAGTGAGAGACAAATCTACAAGAGTGTTTAAAAGTACAGTCGACCCTTGTTAATTCAAACCCCTTTAATCAGGATTTCGGATAATTCGGACAAAATCTGAACAAACTTTTTTTTTTTTTTTTTTTAAGGAATAGTACAGTACCTACGAGGACCTTAAGCTAAAATGCTGGTCCACCCACTGCTGGGATAAAACACCAGCGTCTTTTTGGTCAAATGTAACATCTCCACCACTAGTGTGGGGGGGGGGATGCAACTTTTAGCTTCAGACATGAAAAATATTTACCATTTACTGCCAGTAAACAATGGAAACGTAAGATATGTACCAATTAGTAATGAAAAGTTGTGCAGTTCCTTCAGCAAATGAAGCTCACCAACTTGCAATAGGCTAAATTACCTTACAACGTGTTTTCAGTAGTCTATGTTGAAGTTCTTAACATAGGCAAACTTATCATACCATATACGGTATCACAGTACTCATTAATCTACAAAAAATACCGGTAATACTGTAAAAACCTTTTCGATATTTCACAAGTAATATAATTCCCGGTAATCTACTTCAACCTCCTATTGTTTACAACGACGCATGACGCACCACCAGCTGTTGAGTATCAATCAGCTAGACGGTACACGTGTTTTTCGAATCGTTTTCAGTTAAAAAAACTGTTACATCACACGTATATTTTACCTAAACTGCACCTGAATGAATAAATTCTCGGAAATAAATAGTAGTTTTGCTGAAACGTGATGTATTTCAATGTAAAATAGGATAAAATACATGACGAAAGCAAAAGACTTTACCTAAGCTTTCGATGTTCTTGAGATGTTATTCGTTTTTTTACTAGTTTTCGGTTAAAATACTGTTATATTACAATGATATTCTATTCATACTGTGCTTGATATAATACATTCACGGAAATGTAATATTTTTGCTGAAATTACATACGTATTACAGTGTAAAGTGCGATAAAATCGTGACGAAATCAATGACTTTCGCTTTCGTTCGTTCAAAAGATGTTACTGTAATCGCTTTTCGATTGGTTTCAGTTAAAAAACCGTTGTATAACAATAATATTCTATCCTAATTGACTTGAATAAATACTACGATACCATATTTCTGAATATTTTCATTAAAATCCATCCAAATCATTTTCCTTCTCATCGTCTGCAGCACTAAACAGCTTCTCCCAGTCCTCTCCTTGAACAGGGCTAGAGGGTACGTGTTTTTCGAATCGTTTTCAGTTAAAAAACTGTTACATCACACGTATATTTTACCTAAACTGCGCCTGAATGAATAAATTCTCGGAAATAAATAGTAGTTCTGCTGAAATGTGATGTATTTCAATGTAAAATAGGATAAAATACATGACGAAAACAAAAGACTTTACCTAAGCTTTCGATGTTCTTGAGATGTCATTCGTTTTTTTAATAGTTTTCGGTTAAAATACTGTTACTTTTTTTACTTTTATCCTCTTCGCCACTGATCGGCTTGTTAGCCACTTGGGCGATCGGTCACGTCTCTTTTCATTTATATTCTTCACCAAAAGATCGGCTCGCTAGCCGCCCGGGCGATCGGTCACGTCTCTGTCACGCACTGTTGGCAAATACTGGGCATGCACCGGCTCCTGAATGTACCTGAACCCGCTCCAGTGTTGGTCAAGTCTTCTCTTGAAAGAGCTCTCACTCGGTGCCGTCACAACACTCTCTGGTAGATTGTTCCAAGAGTTTACAACCCTCACTCCGAAAAAGTTTGCCCTCACGGTTTTCTGGACTTGCGGCTTCTTCAATCTTGAGCTGTGACCCCTTGGGGCGTCCGCCAGCTCAAGTAAGGACACTCAACTGAGTAGTGCCCCCTGAGATGCTTATAAACCTCAACTAGGTCCCCCCTTGCCCGTCTGTAGTATAAGCTAGGCAAGTTCAGGCGCTCCAATCTCTCAGGGTAGCTGAGGTGCCGAAGTGCAGGCACCAGTTTGGTGGCCCTCCTTTGAACATTTTCAACCAACTGACAGTCCCTAGCATATCTCGGGGACCAGATGGGGTGACAGTACAATGATATTCTATTCATACTGTGCTTGATATAATACATTCACGGAAATGTAATATTTTTGCTGAAATTACTTACGTATTACAGTGGAAAGTGGGATAAAATCGTGACGAAAACAATGACTTTGAAATATAATGCGATATTAACCCCTAAATCGGTTAATTCGGACAATCGGCTAAAACGGACACCCTTCCCCCGCTATTAGTCCGAATTAACGTCTTAATGTAGGAAGGCTCATATCTAGGGTATTAAGTAATGATATGAAGTTTTTCAGAATTCAGCTTTATAAATGTACACTCAAACTGATATGCCGACATGGAGGAATGCAAAATTTTCAAAAATATCTTGCCCAAAAGAGTTTGGTGTCTTACTGGTGTTACCTTCACAGCAGTTTCTCATAATGTGGGAATCCAGTAAAAAATATTACTGTATATTTTAATGTATCTGCTGAGATTGGGAATTTACAATACATGTATTGCTTATACAGTAGATCCCTAATCGCAGAAACTGAGAGGTTACTTATCATCTGGATTAGGGAAAAATAGATGAAAGGTGATTCAGTTTCTACTGAATTCATTTGTGAAAGAGCCAGGGAGATTTACGAACATTTAAAGGCAGATCAACCTGGTTCTTTAGGCACAGAATTTGAAGATTTTCGGGCCAGCAAAGGCTGGTTCGAAAAATTTAAGAAAAGAAGTGACATTTTCAGTGTTGTTAGGCATGGTGAAGCTGCTAGTGCTGATAAAGAAAGGGCAGCAAAGTTTTTAGTTGAATTTAAAAAACTGATGGAAGAAGAAAATTATCTTCCACAGCAAGTGTTCAATGTGGATGAAACTGGGCTGTTCTGGAAAAAGATGCCCAAAAGAACATTCATCACCAAAGATGAAGCCTCTTTACCTGGGCATAAACCCATGAAAGACCATCTCACTCTATTGCTTGGTGCCAATGCTTCTGGGGATTTCCGACTGAAGCCTATGCTTGTCTACCACTCTGAAAACCCCAGGGCGTTCAAGCAACAGAAAGTGGTAAGAGCAAAGCTTGGAGTTTATTGGAAGTCCAACCATAAGGCATGGGTGACAAGACAGCTCTTTAATGAATGGGCTGTTGATGTGTTTTGCCCTTCTGTCAAGAGCTACCTAACCACCAATAAACTCCCTTTAAAGGCTCTTCTCCTCATGGATAATGCTCCTGGTCATGACCCTGACCTTGCCAGCAATTTGGAGTATCAATTTGACTTTGTGAAAGTGTTGTTTTTGCCTCCAAACACTACACCAATCATACAGCCAATGGACCAGAATGTGATCAGCAACTTCAAGAAGTTGTACATGAAGAAAATGTTTAGGAGGTGTCATCAGGCAACTTCCAATGATCCTGAACTAACACTGAAACAGTTCTGGAGGACACAATTCAACATCCTGGAGGCTGTAAAATTGATTGTGTCATCATGGCAAGAAGTCTCCACTAGATCCCTCAATTCTTCATGGAAAGCACTGTGGCCATCAGTAGTCCATGATTTTGAGGGATTTGAGGAAGAAACAGAGTTGGACCAGGAGATTGTGTCCATTGGTCAGTCATTGGGCCTTGAAGTGGAGGAGGAGGATGTGGAAGAGTTTGTGATGTCTCATGAGGAGGAACTTACTCCTGATGACTTGAAGCAACTGGATGAGATATTACAGGTAGAGGCTGACAGTGGTGAGGAGGAAATTGAAAGTGATGACCATATGTCAGCTAAACAGTTGAAAGATGTGATTTACTACTGGGAGAAGTTCAGGGAACTGGCTTCAAAGCACCCAGAAGTGGAAAAAACTGAACTAACTTTGTGTCATGTTGAGGACTCAGTGGTCTCCTTCTTTAAACATAAGTTAATGGTGAGGGGGACAGATGCCCCACAGACCACAATTGACACTTTCTTCAGTAAAAGGCAGAGGGAACAAGATGCTATCCCTCAGCCTTCCACTTCAAGAAGGAGAGAGGATGTTCATGGTGGAGAATCTGTCAGTCCAGAGGTTCCTGACATTTTCATGGAAGGTGACTCACCTTCCAAGAAGCAGTAAAATGCTTCTCCTCCACCTCCACTTCCTTCTCTTCTCCCTTCTCCTCCTCCACCTCCCACTTCAAATGCACATCATCATCATCATCATCCAGGAGCCTTCTACATACACACCTCAAAGTAAGTAAATTTTTCTACCATTTTTGTTGAATTTAGGCAATTTTCGGTGAGCTGGAACCAATTACCCAAAAACCCATTGAAACAATGGTTTCAGTTAACGAGCAACCTGCTGGAACGGATTGTGCTCGTTAACCGAGGGACCACTGTAAATAACATCGTAATTTTTGTCATTATCTACTACCTCAAAGTGGCTGTATTTTGTAATGTTTAGACAATTCTAAGACATTTTTCTTCTATGTTATTTCCGCCAGAAATTAAGGATAACCGAAATATAAATTTTCAGTACAGTAATATTATATTTGGTCGGTCACAGTCACACGTGTCGTCATTTGTTGTTTACATCTCGCGGAGCTCCGACCCTCCTCTTGCAGCGCTCCATTACCTCCGTGTTCGCTTCTTAAGCATATACAGCACATGTGCAGGGGGGAGTTTCTTATTGGCTATCGCGATAGGAGACTTATGATTGGGCAAGAGTTTTTTGTCTAAGCCAATGAACATTGCGTGGGTGCGTCGGGAGCAGAGATTTTAATTTTCAGTACCATATGTGGCAGAACAGGTGGATGAGATGTGCCGACATTGTGATAGAGATTATTTAAGAACATAAGGAGTCTGCAATAGGCCGGTTGGCCTGTGCATGGCAGCTCCTGTCGAGAGTTACTACCACTCTCTATCATCCATGAATCTATCTAGCCTTCTTTTGAAACTTTCCAGAGTTCCCGCACTTACTACAAAGTTGCTAAGCTTGTTCCACTCGTCCACCATCCTATTTGTGAACCAGTTTCTTCCTATCTCCCTCCTAAACCTAAACTTACCCAACTTAAATCCGTTGCTCCGAGTCCTATCATGCTCGGATATTATAAGAACTTTATCTAAATCCCCTTAATTGATTCCTTTCACCCACCACTTAAATACTTCTATCATATCTTCCCGCACTCTTAACTTTCTAGGGAATGCAAGTTTAGTTTCTTTAACCTATCCTGATATGGAAGGTTTCTGAGTCCCGGAATCATTTTCGTCATTCTTCGCTGCACCGACTCTAGTGAATTGATATCCATTCTATAATAAGGGGACCCAATTGTCGAGTTTCATCAGAAATATAGTGTTAGGTTAGGTCAGGTGGATGATCAGCGGCAAAAAGTCATACACGAAAGGTGGGAATATGTGTGCTCCAGAACTGGATGTACTGTGTGATTTTGTTATCAAGGCATGGAATGATATTAATGTGGAAACAGTTATCAAGTCTTTTAAAAAGTGCGGAATATCTAATTCAATGGATGGTATGGAGGATGATATGTTGTGGGAGGACGAGGATGAAACGGAAGCCGAAGCCACGTCATCTGATTTGGAGTTGGATCCTTATGATGATGCAGCCATAAATGTATCTCAGGATGTACTTGAAGAACTTATGATATCGGATGTTGATGATGTGGATTTTGAAGGTTTTTAATACATGATGACGTCAGTAATAATCATGTGCTAATAACATTTTTAACTTGTCGGTTAATTTGCTTTTAAAATATTGTGACTTAGTAAATTAAATGTGTGCATGTGTATATATGTATACATACAGTATATATAAATATGTTTGTGTAATAAATGTATGTAGTAAGTACGTAATATTTTTTCACTCAAATCCTAATGAAACACTACTGGAGAACATTCCTTTGTCGCAAAACAAGTTTATAAATTAAAGAAAATAATTACAGTGTGTTTAATATATTACAGTATATTATAAATAAATAAATAAACAAATAATTCGGTAAATCTATTTCAAGTAAATGGAAAATAAGCAAACAAATGTTATTTACCAAGACCCTTCCCTCTGGCTCAGGGTCAGATGTAGGGGTAGATAACAAGGCTATTTATAGCCCGTCTTTGTGTCTGAAGTGGCCAGTACCCTAATGCACCATAAATAATTCATTTAACATTCATTTTTTGTACATAGTATATTCAGTACATGACTGCGATTAGAAAATAGTGTGAATGAGTATATTAAAAAAAAAATATATATATATATAGATATAGATATATATATATATATATATATATATATATATATATATATATATATATATATATATATATATATATATATATATATATATATATATATATATAAATACAGTGGGGTATGCTATAACGAACGGATCCTACTACGAATATTCCTATAACGAACGGTTTTACCTATAAAATTGAGAATGCTATAACGAACGAAACTCCTACAACGAACATAATTTATTTTATTTTTTTCTAATTTATTGTTTTATTATTACAAATATTAATGATATTCTTTATTTCAGGGGTTTAGATGCATATTTATGCACTTTTTTACAATTTTTACAATTTTATATTATATTTTTCAGTGTTAAGTGGTTGTATTTGGGGGCCTGGAACGGATTAATCCTATAACAAACGAATGCTATAACGAACAAGGTTCTAGAACCAATTAGATTCGTTAAAGCATACCCCACTGTGTGTGTGTGTGTGTGTGTATATATATATATATATATATATATATATATATATATATATATATATATATATATATATATATATATATATATATATATATATATATATATATATATATATATATATATATATATATATATATATATATATATATATATATATATATATATATATATATATACAGTTAACCCTCACTTTACGCGGTCCCGCATTCCACGTTTACGCGGTGCCCTGCCGGAACCCAGGATGCTCACATTCCGCGGTGCGTGTACCCTTTTACGCGGAGAGCGGCTGGCAAGCCGCGCCATTTTTGGATCCAAACCTCCCGCCATCCGCCATGTTGTGTAAGCTGCGCGAACATGGTGCGCACAAGGTCGCCCAGTCATCAAAACATTACCAGTTCTTCACCCGCCACCCACCACAGCCGGCCCAAGTCAGTGATAGTGATAATTATGGTGAGGATATGGACTTATATGGACTTTGGGGAGTTTGACAAAGAGGCCCTGCAAGCCTCTGTGGTGGATAGTGATACAATTGATACAAGTGACACAGGTGAGGGCCAATAATCTGCCCTCTGCCTCGGAACCAACCGCCCATCCCCGTGTGCCCAGCCATTTTTTCTACTAATGTAAGTGTTAAAAAACCTAATATTATTGATATTTCTCTTAATTATTAATTGTGTGTGCATACCATCATAAAGTTAAGATAATATTTTTACTACAACATAGTTGTGTGTCGTCAAAAAGTGGAGTTTGGGGATCGGCCCGGACTCCATTTCAATTAATCCCATATGTTATGTTATTCACTTTACGCGTTTCTCACTTTACGCGGGACCCTCCGGGTTACATTAACCGCGAAAAGTGAGGGTTAACTGTATATGTATATATATATATATATATATATATATATATATATATATATATATATATATATATATATATATATATATATATATATATATATATATATATATATATATATATACACACACACCTAGACCCCGACTTACGACTACGTGGACTTACGACCGTCGGGACTTACGACCGCCTCAGATATAGATAAAAAAATAAAAATAAAAAAATAAAAATTTAAATGACACACGCATTTTCTATACCGAAACGTTTCCAGTTAATGTAGTCTCCATGTATAATTAGAAAATTATGGGGGCCCCATGTGCATTCAGCTGACTACATTAAAGGTTAAGTGCTCAGTCACACTGTATCCATTCCTTATTATTTATTACTTTCACTGTACTGTATCCATTCATCATTATTCATCACTTTTACTGTACTGTATTTCATTGTGGATTTTTTATTAAAATAAATATATATATATATATATATATATATATATATATATATATATATATATATATATATATATATATATATATATATATATATATATATATATATATATATATATATATATATATATATATATATATATATATATATATATATATATATATATATATATATATGTAACCGGTCGGAATTTGCTGGACTTTAATTTCTCACTTGACTTGGGGTTTATTAAAATTTAATAGATGGTAAAGGCAGTGGAAGCGCCCCTTTAAGAAAAATCCCGAACCAGCACAAGAACACTTAAATCTACTACACAAAATGAACTGTCCGTGACCCGTGGAAGGATAGCGTCTGTGACTGGGATGAATGAGACACACTGTAAAATTTAGACACTTATATTCCCTCCAACACTACAAACACAATCAATAATGGTACACCAATATGCGCACCTCTTAACTTAAACTTTAAACACTACTCTGGGGAATAAAAGTTATACATGACATAGAAATTATTAGAAACACAGGCAACAATAAATTTGAAGTATTAAGAAATGTTGCTCGCATGAACAGGCCTTAAGGGCTTTCACAAAATAATATCAGTCACTTAGGAAATGGTACTAAAAAATAAGAAATTAAATACTCCACAATGAATAGGCCTTAAGGGCACTCAACAAAATTATATCAGTCACTGAGGAAATGGTAATAAAATTTAAGGAATTAAATACTCTACAATGAATAGGCCTTAAGGGCACTCAACAAAATTATAGCACCCCAACAGGTGTACACTTCCTAACCTAACCTAACCACTGCTCTGGGGAACAAGGTTATACCTGAGATCAGAATTATGAAGAATTAGAGGCATTAAAAGAATCAAATCACAGTATCACTCTGGTTCCACTTAATGGCACAAACATTAAAAAAACACTACTATCAAAATTATTTAAGAAATATTAAACTACACACGTCAAGATAATATCAGTCTGAGGAATGGTGTTAACTACACCCGTGATAAGGAAGATAAAATGTTCCTCTAGGTATCTCCTAGAGACCTAGACTCACGGTCTCAGTGTGTGACCATTAGTTTACTCAGATAGCCTCAGTGTACTCCCAGTGCGTCCATAAAGCGGAAGGGAGTGAGCCAATCAGACCTTGTACAGTTGAGAGAAACTTTAGCTTCCCGTTAGCAAGAGGGTTTCACTAGCTGCTCGGGACATGTGGGGTTGTGCACCGGAGTGGTAAGAACTGATCACCCACTGCTGATGCTGGTCCCGTGTCGTTTTAGTTGTAGGGAGCACTCGTTCACTCAAGAGATCCTTTGCTGCCTTCAAAGCAGTGACAGGCCTGCAGTGGGTCCAATGGCGACATCGCCACCCTCCAATCATCGCGGCAGTGAAATCTCACCGCCAGTCAACTCGATTAACTCAGTCAAGTGGGTTCTGGCGAAACCCTGAAATGAACTCACTGTTAGCTCTAAGTTGCTTTACCACTGCCCTATCTAACCCTGTCTGAGATCGAATGAGACTTGCTTGTTATACTGCAATGGCGCGGCGCTGGGTGACTAGGCCACGTGACTATTTCTGATGGACGCGCGGAACGTCTTGTCTGTGTGACTGCTCTCCGGGACTGGGCTAGCCAGCGTCGTGTCTCCCCAAGGCGTTAGCTTGGGCCTACGTGATATATTTACCGCCTAACTAATAACTCCTTGGGACACCCGTAACATTATTCAGACTGCTAAACGATCTATAATAATTTCAAATTCAATAATAGTCCCTTAACTTCATGAATCGCATCATTATTAATTCGGTAAATTACATTTAATATCATATAGGCCTAGTTCCGTAATCTCTCGCTACGAGCAGGCAGCGCTCCCTCCCCTCAGATGACCTTGAACGCTCAGTATCACTCATGGCGGGGCATTTGAAATTACTCTGAAATTTCTGAATATTACATATATATATATATATATATATATATATATATATATATATATGTTTGTGTAATAAATGTATGTAGGAAGTACATAACCTTTTTCACTCAAATCCTAATGAAACATCACAATTAGAATACGGTGGTAGCTGTTGTATAAACAGTCGGAACACAGTCCCACCACCGAGACGAGGGAACACTCCCACCACCGATCGTCTCGTGCGAAGCAAGCGTATAAATTAAAGAAAATACTTGCAGTGTGTTTAATTTGTTACAGTATATTATAAATAAATAAATAAACAAATAAATCGGTAAATCCATTTCAAGTAAATGGAAAAATTTTACTCGACACCGACATTAGTTCCAGTTACCAGTAAATAGCAGACGCTTCAGTGACGTCACTAGTGTTTACACTACACCAGCGGGTAACATTTGATGACATTACTTGAAGTGAATTGGCCTTATTTTAAAAAACCAAGGATGGTTGGTAAAGGACTACTGAGTCAGTGGGTAAGTGTCACATTTGGGGTACTGGTCTTATACAGCGAATAGAGCTCAAGAGCTACTTTTTAAATGGAAATTTGGGGGGGCCGTCTTATGCACCCCGACGCCTTATAGGCCGCGATATACAGTAATGGACGATTAGATCTTTACTTGCCGTTATTCATTATAATTTCTTCTTATTTCACCATATACACTTAGGGAGACACTTTAATTAACATCTTCATTATATGTCGTTCTTGTACTGAACAATGTTATATTTATTCACTTCGGTAGATAACATTACCATTCAAACACACTTAACTCCTATCTCAGGTCTCCACAGGACACACACACACACACTACCTACAACCACATCGCGCACTCTAACCACCTCGCACCTAACACACACACACCACACACACACCACACTCAAATTCCAACAAGTATAAAGACGACTCCTACAGATGGTAAATACTCCTTGATGTTATCCAGTAGGGTATTTCTCTAACAGTCTCTTCAACAAGACGGCCTTCACAGGAGCTTCATGAGAAGGACGAGTACATCATAAGGACTTTTCGTCGCTGTTGTTTCCTCCTGTTTCGAGGTCTCGACCGATTGGAGAGTTTAGTCGATGACACTGGCGATTATTGGCCCTGGTGGTGGTTGACGAAGTGTCACCTGCAGTTGTGGTGTAGATGGTGATGATGACAGGTGAAGACGTGTGTACATTGCAGTGTTGACAGGTGAAGGAAACTGTATACCTGGGGCTAAGGACGTCTCATGATAATGTTGATGACCAGTGATAACAGGTGCGTCTAACTGACAGTAGTGACAGATCATAACTAAGTGAAAATAAACCATGAAAAGCAAATTATGTTATAGAGAAAATGTGAACTTCTTTAAGTTACTGAGTGACACTCAGCAGCTTCCAACCCTGTAATCTATCTTTGCAAACACTGACTAAAATTTCACACTGATCCACCCAATGTGAAGTAGATGATTGATGTGTGTGTATAAAGTTTGTGCGTTTCTATCAATTTATTCAACTAATTATTTGTTCAATCATCAGTCTATATCTGCCTGTCTGTCAATCTATCAAAATGCATATCCCTTCAATTCAATCAATCATTCGGCCATCAATCATGCCCTGATCCGCGTGTGTTTTGAGAGGAAAGTGCAGCTGTCAGCGGGTCGTCACGGCTGACACCCGGATGACAGGAGGCGTGACTGGAGAGAACAGTTCCCACGCTGTCAGACTCACGTAGACGGAGAGGAGGTGGGTGAGGAGGGAGAGGAAGGGGTGAGAAGGAGAGAAAAGAGGTGAGAGAGAATGAAAAGTGGTAAAACGAAGGAGGAAAGGATGGGAGGAAATAATAACTCACCTGGGCGAGGATGGGAGGGTATTCCGCCCTTCAGTCGATAGATGGATGGTACCATCCGTCTGCGCCTGACGGATGGTACCATTCCTACCTCCAGGATGGGCGAGGATGGGGAGGGATGGGGGGGATGGGGGTTCCACACCTTCCCAGTCGGTGGGTCCTGATACCTTCCGTCGGCGCCTGACGGATGGTACCATTCACCACCCCAGGATGGGGCGAGGATGGGGGAGGATGGGGATGGGGGGATGGGGGATTCCAC
>NW_024739403.1:11933984-11946295 GCF_018991925.1 Homarus americanus
TTACAGAAAAACAAATTAATCTACGACTCTCAACATGGGTTTACAAAGGGAAAATCTTGTCTAACAAACCTGCTGACGTTTTTCAGGAAAGTCTTCGGGGTAGTAGATAATGACGAAAGTTACAATGTTTTTTACTTAGACTTTAGCGAAGCATTTGATAGCGTACCGCATCAGAGGCTTCTGAGAAAAGTTAAGGCTCATGGTATCGAGGGGAAAGTCTTAAATTGGATAAAATCATGGCTCACCGATAGAACACAGAAGGTCAGCATAGATGGTGTTAAATCTGAGTGTGGCTTTGTAACCAGTGGGGTTCCCCAGGAGTCAGTACTGGGCCCACCCTTGTTCATAATCCACATAAACGATCTAGATACTGGGATCAGCAGTGACATAAGCAAGTTTGCGGATGACACCAAAATAGGGAGGCAGATTAATTCAGGGCAGGATGCAAATGCTCTACAGGAGGATTTAAATAAACTGCAGTTGTGGTCCGAAAAATGACAAATGAAATTCAACACCAGCAAGTGCAGCGTACTTAATATTGGAAGAACAAATACTGTCAATGTATACAGACTTAACAACATCAACCTAGAGAAGTCGACTTGTGAAAGACGCTTAGGGGTACTTGTAAGCCCGGACCTACGGCCTAGAAAACAGTGCGTTAATGTTCGAAATAAGGTAAACAGAGTATTAGGTTTTATATCTAGAAGTGTAAGTAATAAGAATGCAGAGGTCTTATTGCACCTATATCTTGCGTTAGTCAGGCCGCACCTCGATTATGCAGTTCATTTGTGGTGCCCTTATTATAGAATGGATATCAATTCACTGGAGTCGGTGCAGCGAACAATGATGAAAATTATTCAGGGACTTAGAAACATTCCATATCAATATAGGTGAAAGAAACTAAACTTGTATTCCGTAGAAAGACGAAGAGTGCGGGGAGATATGATAGAAGTATTTAAGTGGGTAAAAGGAATCAATAAAGGATATATAGACAAAGTTCTTACAATAACTGAGCAAGATAGGACTCGTAGCAACGGATTTAAGTTGGATAAGTTTAGGTTTAGGAGGGAGATAGGAAAGAACTGCTTCACAAATAGGATGGTGGACGAGTGGAACAAGCTTAGCAACTTTGTAGTAAGTGCTGGAACGCTGGAAAGTTTTAAAAGGAGGCTAGATAGATTCATGGTAGTAACTCTCGACAGGAGCTGCCATGAACAGGCCAACCGGCCTATTGCAGACTCCTTATTTTCTTATGTTCTTATGTGTCAGGTCACGACGTGAGGCTGGGCCCCCTGCCCTGCCACCTCCCTCCGACTTTCCTCCGTAATCCCCGACCTGACTCAGCAATGATAAACGACACCTGACTAAATTCTAGCATTAAAATTATGATTTAAATTCTTAAATATTTATACTAACCTTGAATATTTAACTTATGTTTTAATCCAGTGGCCTCTCACTTTATATACACTAAGCTCGAACATTTTTGTTTAATTACCTGTACATTTTATATTGGTCATGAAGCAAAAGGACTTCACCCTAAATATTTTCACGAGCCACATTAAGTGTCAAAGATCCACAGGCGGCTCGCGAGCAGCGTTTTGGCCACCCATGCCTGAACTAAGTACTTTGCGTTTGTCCACATTAAATGTCATCTGCCATTTTTCAGACCATTGGAAAAATTTGCTTAGATCTTCCTGTAGTTTTGCCGAGTCCTCGTCAAATTAAATTATACACTCTATATTAGTGTCCTCGGCAAATTTACTTATGTAGCTGTCTACGCCGATATTTATATTGCTTATGTATATTATAAATAATAATGGTTCAAGTACTGAGCCTTGGGGTACTCCACTGTTGACGTTACTCCAATCGGATTTAGTGCCGTTATTGCTCACTCGCTGTTTCCAGTCCTGTAACAACGCACTAATCCATTTTAGAATAACACTCTTATTAGCAGTTGCCGCAAACATCCCCCAGCCACTGGGCCTCCCTCAGGTCAGAGTGATCCCATTTCATGGACTTACGGTGGGAAGTGTATCCATTTCATGTGTTTACGGTGGGAAGTGTATCCATTTCATGTGTTTACGGTGGGAAGTGTATCCATTTCATGTGTTTACGGTGGGAAGTGTATCCATTTCATGTTCGAGAGTCATTGTCTAGTAACGTAAATATATTGATCTATTAATGTGTCCATGCCATTGAGTTAACTGATAAATAGCTGTACTTAGAATTGGTGTTTCGAGGCTTTCTCCCTTAGAACATATATTAACGATTAAATACCTATTCGGCCACTCTACCAAACTTCCTCACTTTACAATCCTACAACCTATTGTTACGAGTTGGGGATTTAGAATATAGTTATACGTCTACCCAGATCCCAACAGGTAACAACACCAAAAAAAACAAAGACAATCGGACTATAAAAGGGTAGACAAAGGATGAGAGCTTTCGTTGTGTATAATGAAGTACCATGAATTCCTTAACAAAATAATCAGCTTCCTATAAATTACCCTTAACCAAACTTAACTTAAACATTAACAGTATATACATATTAATACAACATAAAACAATCGTGAAGCAAGGTGGAGGTGGGAGAGGCAATACAAGATTACAAATACTTAAGTGAGGAGCTGAGATGGCTGACGAGTAAGGCTGAGTATTGTAGAAGACGGTAGGTAGTCACTGTGCCGTAGGTTTCCAGGATAGGTGATCCTGTGGTCACTTCCCAGAGTGTAGTGCTCTCTCCTCGAATTGGAGCTCATAAAGAAGACTTGGAGGAAGTGACGCAACAACCAGGATATGGAGAAGGGAAACCCCGGAGTGGTAACTAAGACGAGTCATACTCCTGTCTCGTCCCTAGATGGCGTTGCTCGTGGTGCTGGGTAGGTAGATCAAGAAAATAGATGGCGTGGTTCGTAGTGCTGGGTGGAGGGGTTCATAACACTATAAATTCTTCCTATATCTTCTATAGGAGTTTCCACTTGTTACAAAGGTGGTGTAACAGGTGTACCCGCTGGAGGGTAGGTTTTTGAGTAACACTGTCATGTCGCCGGTTAAGCTAACGACCCGGCAGTGAGAACTCTGGTTCAAAGTGACCGTGACTTGGGTCAGGTCTTAATCTCACTTTCATCACTAAGGGTGGGTCAACTTACGAGGGTGTACACACCTGCGCTTCCGGTCACTGCTATATGTCCTGTTCTTCTCTGGGCTGTAATTTGTGGTCTGATAAACAATCACTACATGGTGTTTTATGGTGTTTTAACATTTTAGAAATGTCCTTCAATGTTAAATTTAAGTTCAACAATATGTTAACTGCCTCCAAGCTTTACCTAACTCAATCTAACATAATTTAATCTAATCTTAACCTAACCTAGCATAATTTAAGCTAATTCAACTTAGCCTAACCTGGAAAGTTTTAAAAGGAGGCTAGATAGATTCATGGAGTGGTAGTAACTCTCGACAGGAGCTGCCATGCACAGTCCAACCAGCCTATTGCAGACTCCTTATTTTCTTATGTTCTTATGTTATAACTTAACTTAACCTATACTTAACCTAACCTAGCATCATTTTAACTAACCTAACTTAACCTAACCTAAAATTAACTTATCGAACCCAAACTTAAAATAAGTCATTATTGAATCACTTTATACACAACAAACTGCTTAAAATACAAGTTAACTAATATAACCACTTAAGTTAACTAATAGTACCAGTTAATAATGCTCCAACCTTTCTATAGATGCTGTGTGAGTATGATGAAGGCAGATACTATGACACTTGGACGGTGAGTATAGTTATCACCCTACTTCTGTACTTAAAATAAGGATTATTTAACAGTACGATTATTGGATTATTTAACAGTACGATTATTGGATTATTTAACAGTGCGGTTATTGGATAATTTAACAGTACGATTATTGAATGATTTAACAGTGCGGTTATTGGATTATTTAACAGTACGATTATTGGATTATTTAACAGTACGATTATTGGATTATTAACAGTACAATTATCTCCTTTCACAATTATGACACATCCAGAGAAAACGGTCACTTAATGAGTGTTTTAAGGGGTGATTTATAAAGATAATTTATTCAATTTATTTTGTCGCAACAGGTGACTGATCAAGTGACTAATATTAATGATGTCTGCACCCAAGTTCACGATACACACAGCTGTGATAACCACTGCCAAGCTTATCAGGTGAGTGAAAAAATACCCAAACTTAAAGAGAGACAGAGAGAGAGAGAGAGAGAGAGAGAGAGAGAGAGAGAGAGAGAGAGAGAGAGAGAGACAGACAGACAGGCACTAAATACCTATTGTACTTTCCAACAGATCAATATGAACAGGGAAGTGTCAGTGTTCATCTGGCACTATATGGGCAAGAGTGTACGTGAATGGGAATTACTCAAGATCAAGGCAGCTCAATTGGCAGCCAGAGCACAAAGGTCAGTTCTTGGTCATGTCAGAGCACAAAGGTCAGTTCTTGGTCATGTCAGGGCACAAAGGTCAGTTCATGGTCATGTCAGGGTACAAAGGTCAGTTCAAGGTCATGTCAGGGTACAGGTCATCTTGGAAGACATAATCATATAGTTAGTAGTTTAGTGTTCATGTTTTTGTTATTGTCATTGCTGTTGTTATTGTTGTTATTTATGTGGTTATTGTTGCTGTTATTGTTGTTGTTATTATAAGAACATAAGAACATAAGAATGGAGGAAATTGCAGTGGGCCTATTGGCCCATACTGGACAGTCCCATTTACACCCAACCCCTATATTGCTCATATATCCATCCAACCTATGTTTGAAGCTATCCAGCGTATTCCAGTTAATGATGATATTTGATAACTTGTTCCACTCGTCCACTACTCTATTTCCAAACCAATGTTTGCCTATTACAAGCCTAAATCTAAATTTGTCTAATTTGAAACCATTGTTACAAGTTCGCTCCTGGTTGGATGGTTTGAGAACTTTTGTAATGTCCCCTTTGTTCAGCCCTGACTTTTTACACTTCTATCATATCGCCCCTGACTCTACGTCTCTCGAGGGAGTGCAAATTAAGATGCTTTAAGCTGTCTCTGTACTCAAGGTTCCTAATGCCCGGGATTAGTGTTGTCATTCTCCTCTGAATTCTTTCCAAGGATTCTATATCCATTCTGTAATACGGTGACCAGAATTGAACTGCGTAATCCAAGTGAGGTCTCACAAGCACAAGATATAGGTTCCTTATTTATTTCACACTTCAGATTATCCTTGACATAGAATGCTACTCCGCCTCCTTTCCTTGTCATTACAGTTAACTTTAAGTTAGCTTTAAATAAGGATTCTATTTATAAAATGACCTAAAATTATATTTATTTTTTTCTAGCTAAGATGGTCAAGATACCAGACGTCAGCCCCTCATCTTGTGCCATAGAGACGTCAGCAGTTGCCATAAACACGTCAACAGTTGCCATAGATAGCGCCATCAGTTGCCATAGATAGCGCCATCAGTTGCCACAGATATCATCAGTTGACCATAAAAACGTCATCAGTTGCCATAAAGACAGAAGTCATCAGTTGAGATAAAGACACGTCATCAGATACCATAAATATAAAAAAATATGGAGTTCTTTTCTTTAATTCTTAAGCCCAAGATAATAATTATGTACTTATAAAAATGTTGAATTTATTCACTTGCTGCAACGTTACCCCAGTGACAACCTTGGCAGCCCTACCACTTACTGTACAACATTAGATCATAAAAAGACGGGATGTTCTCAGCAGAAACACAAGTACCTGCCCTAGACTCCCCACCATAGGCTAGGACACAAGACCCGAAAATGTACAGTAAGGCATAAAATTGCAATAGTTGCTAAACATACAAACACCTGACAGAAATATAACACCTAAGACGAAAATTAGCTGAAACACAAACACGAGAAAACAGAAGCACGTGGGTTGAGCCCCAAGACCTAGCATTCTACTACTATTTTCCAATTTCATCGCTTTTCTTCTTGCACTATCCAAAAACCCCAAGTCCCTCCAAATTCCACCATCATTCTTCAAGTCCAGTTCCCGCACCACCAATCTACGCACCAGCATCAAGATCTCTTCATACTTACTTCACCCATCGATCGATCGATCGGTGATCTCAACGCTAGACACCGCATACTAGGACACCATACCAACAACGCAGTAGGCCGGGTCCTGAACACGCCACAAACGGCACACCGGACCGAACCCCACGCACACAGTGTTAGGGGTGATCATCTCCCTATCATAGCCACACTCTCCACAGCCCCAACACAGATCCGGCCAGGCTAAGATTCAACTATAACCGGGCTAACTGGGAAAACTTCAAACAAGACTTAAATAACCCGCAACCCATACAATTACACAACAGGCATACTTCTCTAATAGACCGATCACTGGACACATGGTACGAGCACGTTAGCCAGGCCATGGAACACAACATGCCCAAGACCACTCACCGAGCATTACCACACCCTCAATACTCACACCAATCAAGAATCATACAGACACAATTTAGCAACCTAATTAAACTAATCACACAGCAAGGATGGACACCAGAACGCAGAAGGATATACAACATGTTACACGAACAGTTAATAAACATCTCAAAAGAAGCATACAACAGGAACTGGCAGAAGCTGATTTCAGAAACGGAAGGAAACTGCCATAAACCGAAACAGTTCTGGCAGAAAATAAAGCACTTAATGGGAACCTCCAGCAACGAGTCTAACTATATAGTAAATAGTAATCAAGTCAAATTAACAGATCCAACCGAACAAGAACCGGAATTTAGATCTTTCTGGAGTAAGATTTTTCAAATAACCAACGAAGAAAACTTAAACTTTTGCATGACCACAGAGAGGGAAGTATCCAACCACATGTCGCAAATAACCTGGATGACAAACTAATCAAACCAATCACGGTGGACGAAATAGTAAGAACAATCAACAGTTTTAAGAACAAGGCTCCTGGAGTCAGTAAAATAAATAAACCCATTATACAGCAATTGCCTAACAACATGGTACTTCCACAAAGAAATATATTCAATGCATCCATAGCTTCAGACCACTACCCAAAGAAATTTAAGACAGCAATTATCAGACTGATACCAAAACCAGGAAAAGCCCCCACAGCAGTAGAAAACTACAGACCAATCTCTCTATTAGAAACTCCGTGAAAAAGTTTGGAAAAAATAATTAACCACCGATTAAGAACACACCTGGAACTGGAATACAAATACAACCCTAGACAACACGGATTTAGGAAACACAGAGGAAAAAACACAGCCATGGCCCTTATATACGAAAGTATAGCAAACGCAATGCATAATAGAGAACAGTGCAATATAGTTTTAAGGGACGTGGCAAAAGCGTTCGGTAAGGCCTGGCACTTGGGACTTAAATATAAAATAACCAATCAAGAACTCCCTAACAACTTCACCTCTCTACTGTGTAATTTCTTAGACAATAGAGAAGCACACATTATAATAGACAATCACAAAGGCCCAAGCTTCAGACTCTTTAGTGGAGTACCACAAGCAAGTAACCTATCCCCAACTCTTTACACAATCTACACTTCAGACATGCCGCCACCAATTCACGGTGAATACATTGCATATGCTGATGATGTCACCCTGATCATTCGCCATCCAGGCAAGGCCAAACAGATGATGCCATTAAAAACAGCTCGCGCCATAATACAAATCAATAATTACGAGAAGTAATGGAAAATAAAAACTAATACACAGAAACTAAAGATCATACACATTTCAAGGATAAACTCAGCACCAATCACAGTAAACAACGAAGAAATACAATACTCAAACGAAGGAAAAATACTGGGGCTGACAATAACAAGAACCGGAATAAAGAAACACATAACAGAGCGCAATAGACTAGCCCAAATACAGCTTACCAAATTAAGAAGATTCGGCAAAATGGAAGAGAAAATACAACTACATCTTTTTAAAGCACTTGTCCGCCCCATCTTGAATACCCGCCAATACCATTAAACACGATCAGCCTTACCAACCAATTAAAACTCCAGGCAACATAAAACAAAGCCATCCGCAGAGCCTCCAAACAACGTCCCCCATACACAACCAAAATTAAAGAACTTCACGAAAAATACAACATTTTATCACTGAACATAAGAACATACAACCAAGCACAGGCAGTATGGTACAAACTAGAAGTCATGGAAGACGAAATATATAACCGACTAAAAACAGAGGACACCAGAAGATCACACAACTGGTGGCCAAAAAGCCTTCTCTATAACCCTCAAGAGCCAGAACTATTGTACACTAAACAGTAAACAAAGGATGAGAGTATTCTA
Organism: Homarus americanus; assembly: GCF_018991925.1. Lineage (NCBI taxonomy): Eukaryota > Metazoa > Arthropoda > Malacostraca > Decapoda > Nephropidae > Homarus > Homarus americanus. The sequence continues at coordinate 11,942,332 of NW_024739403.1, forward strand.
CTAGTTACACAAGGACCTAGCAGACCTCTCCAACTAACACAATTATACACCACAGCATAAATAACTTCTTGACGCCAGTCACACATTATTTTCGACAATAATATTAAAGATAAAAGATGAGAGTATTCTACTAGTTACACAAGGACCTAGCAGACCTCTCCAACTAACACAATAACAAACAGCCCCTTGCTAGCTAGCTTAGCAACCCCCTAGCCTCGAGCTTCATGACCTCTTAGTGCGGCCTTCACCACAACCAATCAAATCGTCTCTGCTAGGTGGATAGCCCACCTGCTCTTATTCTCTACTACTTTACTTCCCGTTTCATAACTTTCCTTCTCCCTTACCTCTTCTATCCCTTCCCATGGCAAACCATTGCCATATTATCTCCATTATCTTCATCATCGGGGAGGTCATTCTACTCTGACCGACTGGACCCGCAACATCTCTCTACAGCGCCTCACCAATCGGCTCTCCCAGAAAGCTTCTCGCCCAACAGGACCTCTGAGCAAACCACTCATCACCTAGTAACTCCTTAGCACTGCTGTTGTTGTTGTTGAGATTGTCGGACCGTAGTCCGACACGGGCCTTTGCCTGTAGGCGGCCCGTTTGGTGGTTCCGGCTGGAGCTCCAGGAGCAGCCAGACCGGATTGGGATTAGAGGTGGTCCCACCTGCAGATTGGAAGGATACTGCAGGTTGCAAGTGTGAGCAGACCCCCGATCAGTGGACGCTTACCACCAACCCCGACTCTTGGACGTGGTCAGTTTCGGAGTGGCGCGCCCCCCGAACTGGGGTCCGCACTTCCTGGGAGAGGATGCTTTCTAAGCTATCTGGGTGGTGGGTATCGTGTGATGACCCGGAGTAGGTGGTGAATGTGGTCTGTGGCCTCAAGTTAGAGTACAGGGTGTGTTTTGGAGATTTGAGTTCTGTTTCGGAGGCTTTGTGTGACCTCGCAGTCGAGGAGATAGTGTTCAAGTGGGTTGGCTGCTGGCTCCTGACAGTAGGTGCAATCCATGACGTCATTTCCGATCATCTGCCAGGAGCACTTGTACCCTAGTCGTAGTCGATAAAGGCTGACTTGGGTTTGTCTTGGAGTTTTCTTGTCAGCGAAAGGTGGTTCCCCTTTTGTGGCCGCCAGGTACCATTTGGCTGATTGGGAACCAGCGTTGAGTGCATGAAGGAAGCTCTTTTTGATGTGGAGCTTGCTAGTCTTTTTGAGGTGATTCTTGATCTGTTGCACGCTTGCTGGAACTTGGATGTGTACGCTACTAGAACGTGTAGCTGCCTTGGCTGTTTGTTCACACAAACAGTTTCCTGATCCCTACATGACTCTTTCTGAGGTGATTCTTGATCTGTTGCACGCTTGCTGGAACTTGGATGTGTACGCTACTAGAACGTGTAGCTGCCTTGGCTGCTTCGTCTGCCACGTCGTTTCCTCCGATCCCTACATGACTGGGAATCCAGTGTAAGACGACTGGTCGGTTTTGGCTTTGGAATTCCTGTAGCTGTGCGAGGATCGAGGTGATGATGTGGACGTTGTCTCTTGGTTGACTGTGTTGCAGCGCCTGCATGGCCGATTTCGAGTCCGTGTGAATTATGATGGACTTGTTGTGTTGTATTGCAGCGTGTTGTAGGGCCTTTGAGATTGCTACCAGTTCTGTTTGTAGGGTGGAGCAGTCATTGGAAAGTCTCCATTGGAGGGTCTGACCTTGGGTGTAGAAGGCCGCTCCGGATCTATGATGTTTTGGGTCCACCGAGCCGTCTGTGAAGTATGATGCTGCATCAGCCGGTGTCTCGGTGGCTATGGCTTCGAGAGTTATTTTTTTGAGGTCCTCCTTCTGGAGGTTGGCTTTACTATCGCCTAGGTCCGTGAATTTGAGTGTGGCTGGTGGAGGGCTCCATGGTGGAGGAACAGCGTAACCATTGTTTCGTGTGTCTTGGTTGTTCTTGACGAGTGTTTCTGCTTGCAGGTGTCGGATGACCTCGCTTGCCTCGTGCGACCAGGTGGCCCCTCGCACTCTGTGGTCGAGGTGGAGGGAGGCACTGATTCGAATCTTGGCAACTGTGGGCTTGTCTGCTCTACAGATTTTGGCGAGGAGACCGGCTGTCACCTGCTTGACTCGTACTGCCAGGGGTGGTAGTTCGGTTTCCATTTGCAGATTGCAAATTCTGGTCCACATGGGTGCTCCGAGCATGGTCCTGAGAGCATTGTTTTTGATGACTTCTAGCTTAGCTATTTGGTCTTCTCTCAGTCCAATGAGTGCTGGAGCACTGTAATCTACCAGCGATCTGATGGCGGCTGTGTAGTAGGCTTTGAGCACATGAAGGTTTGCTCCTGCGGATTTGCTGGTGAGCGACCTCATTATATTGTGTCTGCTCTTCGTCCTGTGCCTGAGATACTCGAGTTGCGGCTTGAAGGTGAGTTTCTGGTCAAACCAGATTCCAAGAAACTGGTGGGCGTTGGTCCAGACTACCGGCGTGTTTTGTATGGAGAGCATCTTGTCTGGTGTGTCTGTGCAGATGGTCATCGCTTTCGACTTGGCTGGATTTATCTTGAGTCCAAGTCTGTTGCACTCCTCTTCTATAAGTTGGAGTGCGTGTTGCGTGTTGGCTAGTCTGTTCGATCCTCTTACTATAAGCTGTAAGTCGTCTGCATAGCATAGGAGCTTGGCTGTTTGTCTGAAAGGAAGTTTGACTAGATTTTCCATCAGGACATTGAACAGCATTGGACTGAGGATGCCTCCTTGTGGGGTTCCGTTTTCGTGGACCCTGTAGCTTGAGGTTGCTCCCTGAAAGCGTACTCGTGCTTCTCTCTGTGTGAGGTAGTTCTGGATCCACCCCAGCAACCTTCCTTTGACGCCTTTTTTAGCGAGCGTAGTTGTAATGGCCAATGGATTTGCTAGTTCGAAGGCTTTCTCCAGGTCGAGGAAGACCACCAGAGCTGGTTTGTTGTCCACTGTGCTGAGTATCTCGGCGATGTTGTTGCCTGTGCCGGTGTTCTCGGTGTAAGCAAAGATGTGAGGGTGTGGGCTGCCTACTTTCCACTTGAGTCGGTTGAGAGCCATTCTTTCTCCCGTCTTCGCTATGCAGCTGAGAAGGGAGATGGGCCTCGGTTTGTCTGGTTCTCTGGGCTTCGGAATGGGCTGTATATCTGCCTTATTCCATTCCGGTGGAAGTCTTTGTGCTGTCCACGAAGCATTGATGGCTTGTAGCAGAGCCTCGTGTCCGGCTGTACCGGCATGAGAAAGCATGGAGTAGGTTATCCTGTCGGCCCCTGGTGCTGTGTCCTTGCTTCGTTTTAGCGACTTCTGGAGTTCTTGCTGGTTGAAAGGTCTGTCAGTGTCATCTTCACTGTTGCAGGCCTCTTCGATCATCTGGAGTCTGACCTGTCGCAGACGCCGTTGTGTCTCCTCCGCCTGTCTCGGGAGGTTTTTCGTTGCTGCTCGGTCAGAGAACAGTTTTGCAAGTCTCTCGGCTTCCTCTTCTGGGTTGGGATGAGTTGGTGGTGGTGGTGTTGCCTTCCCAGATGCCCTTCGGATCTGGGCCCACATCTTGCCAAGGGAGGTGTGCTCGTTCAGTTCGGAGCACCACTTGAGCCAGCTTACGTTTTTTATTTCTTCCTTCTCTTCCTTGGTATCCTTAACTATGACTTGCAGGAGATGTCTGTTTGTTGCCGTGGGATGTCTCCTGTAGTTTCTTCGGGCCATGTTCACTCTGTGGTTGAGTTCTTTCACCCTGGGACAGTAGTACCAGTAATCATTGTACTGTCTTGATGTGGGTTTTGTTTTTGGGATAGCCTCTTCTGCCGCTTGGTGAAACGCCTCGACCAATTGGTGGTGGAGGGTTGTCTCATCCGCGGGTGCTGCGCCGGCCGGCTGTGATTTTTCGCGCCACTTAGCCAGGTGTTTCTTGAAGAGTCCCCAGTCTGCCTTTTGGGTATTGTATCTCCATCTCGGGGGGGGGGGG
>NW_024739403.1:11946395-11967243 GCF_018991925.1 Homarus americanus
GTCTGTTGAGTTTTACCACCAGTGGGGTGTCATTATTCGCCATACTGGCTTGTGGATTGGTATGAATCAGACAGATCTGACAACATCAAACTGATTGTATATGATAGATTCAAAAACCCATCTGTTTGTCTACATTTACCATAGATGTGTGTTGGTTTATTATTACCTATAATTTGCATTTATCTTCATATACATGAGAAGTGAGTAAGTCTCTCCTACCATTGGTGTTAGTGGTGAGTTCACCTAATTTCTTATGTCCTGTTAAGTGCCCATCGAGACAGTGGGCTCCGTGTAAGTCTGGAAGGTCATGCTGTTTCAGTCTAGTGTTTGATGGTATGAAATTGCCCAATTGGATGGTAATTTTTGATTGATGATACTTTTGAGATACATGAAGGTACATGCAGGGTGACTTGTAACATACATCAAACGTAATGTGAGAGTAGAACTAAGATCATAATACACATAATTAGGAAAGACGGGCTGGGTGAAACTTACATTCAGTGTAAGGTACTCACACAGACCCTTATCGATGTCCTCAGTCTCTAGCACGTGGTGTGGGTCAAGTGCGTCGTTCTCTCGAGATGATCTTCCAGCTCTTCTTCACCGCTCTGTATCACGAATTGTAACACCTCTGGACTTTCTGCCTGGACCCTCTGGTCGGTTATTTTCGCATCTGCGCATGCGCAGTGCGAAGAGCGTGACGTTGTATGACGTGGTAGTGACGTCGTTACCTCTCCAATTCACCTGTGACCGAACACAAGCATTGCACAATGCCTGGGGAGAGTGGTGGGCAGAAACCTATGAAGGCTTTGGCTAAAGAAGAAAAGATTGCCCTACTGAATAATTTAGAAGACGACCTGAGGCTTTCAAGTAGCGAATCAGAAGCAGACGATCCGCGGCCAACAACAATAGAAGTGATAGACAATTTTCAAAAGGTGATTAGTAAGAAAGAAATGAATAGGAGGCGAGAGTCGGCGAAGAAAAGTGAAGGAAGTGACAGTGATGAGAACATGAGTGATAGGAAGAAAAGGACGACACACACAGAAGGAAGCAGAAAGAATTCAACTGGGAATAAAACACAGCAGGTCTTGACTGAATCCAACACCCTTCAAGAGTCAGACCCCAGTGATTATGGCAGGGACGGTAATGTTTCTATGGGAAACACTAGCCCCAGTCCCTAAACCAGGCAGACAAGATGAATATCGTCCAATATCCCTAATCTCCTGCTTCTCAAAGATGATGGAGCGCATGATACGCCACCGCCTCCACTGGAAAATTGAAGCCCACCTGCACTCTGACCTCTACGGTTTCCGCACCGGAAAGACACTGCTCACTGCATCGCTCACTACATGGCAAACACCTCAGCCAACAGTGAAGTGATCCTTGAGGGCCTCACTCACATGGATGTGAAGGGCAAACTCCTCACGTGGATTGCTGACTACCTCTCCCGTGTCCGTTTTCAGCGCCACTACTCTACGATTAAGGACCTTGATCTTGGCACGCCTCAGGGAGGTGTACTCAGCCCTACACTCTTTAATGTTCTCATGAACTCCATCTGCCGCCTCAACGGCATCTTTGCTGAGCGCGCCCTAGACGGTCGCATCATAATCTACGCTGATGATATTCTCGTCCAAATTACTACAGTGCAACATGAACAACCTATACTCTCCACGTTCGCCCTGACCTGTCAAACACTCGGGCTAGTCATCTCACACACTAAAACCAAGTTCATCTCACGCTTCCGGCGTCAGACACCGGTGACTCTGCAAGGACAAGACATCGGTCAAGTACGCACCTACAGGTACCTTGGTCTATCTGTGCGAACCACTACCAGAGCCACCACCTCCGCTGTCGCCGCTCACGTCGTCTCCCAGTGCCGCCAACGAACGAGGCCCCTCCAGTCCCTCACTCACGACCTCAAAGGAGCCTCTGTGAGGGTCCTACGTCTCATGTACATTGCCATCGTCAGAGCTGTCATAGATTATGCCTCTCCTGTCCTTGTAGTTGCCTCCCAGTGCGAGAAACAAAGCATAGAGAAAATCCAAAACAGAGCGACGAGACTCATCCTCGGCTGCCCTATGACCACCAGAATAGAAGTCATGCAGCGTGAACTAATCCTGCTTCCCGTCTGCGATCGAATTACTGCTCTCAATGCCATCCTTGGTGTTAAACTTCTTCGCAGTGAGCAACCGATTCCCCTGTCGCGCTCACTGAACTCACATCTTCACACCCTCCTGCACCGGCCTGTCCCCATTACTTTTCCCTTCCCCTCTCAACACTGGCCTGTCCACACTGCTGCTGACATCCTGCGTTATCACCTCTACACCCCCTCGACCTCTCTCCCTCCCGAGTACACTCATCCGCCTCTACCGCCTTGGACTTCCCCGAGTGTTGATGTTGTCGTCCACACCTTCCCTGGTCGTAAATCCACCCAACTGCGGTATATGCTCAAACTTAACTGCCTTGAGCAGATTAATGATGTCGCCTCCTCTCTTAAGACCTCCCACCCTCCTATCCTCGTCTACTGTGATGGGTCTGTTACCACGCTGGGCAGCGCTGGGGCAACTGTGTGGATTCCTGAGCGCCAGGCCTGCAGGAAAATCAGGGTCCACGACTGGGCCTCCTCCACTGATGCTGAAAGCATAGCCATCCTCGCAGGCATTCATGAGGGGGCTACCTATGCTAGCACTGAACGCCGGAACCTCCTTATAATCAGTGACAGCACTTCTGCGCTAGCGAGGCTCAAATTACCCTCCCCCTCCTCCCCTGCCGCCCAACATACCCTAGTTGCCGTTGCCGGGCTAGAACAAACTGATAACATCCGTGTCAAGTTTATTTGGATCCCGTCACATCTAGGAATAACTGCCTGTGACACTGTTGATCGGCTTGCCAAAGAAGCTACACAAGAAGAAGATATTGAAGCCACTCTCGCCCTCTCCTTGAATCATCTTGAATCTCGCATACACGCCACACAACGAGAGGCATTCGACGAAAATTGGACACACCTGAAACAACGGGGTAGCGTCACACTATGCCACTATGACGCTATAACCGGTGACGACAACCGCCACTACAAAGAGTATCAATCCCTGACTCGATCTCAACAGAGTATATACATGAGACTGCGCCTAGGGTACAGGTACCTATGGGAGTACATTGGCAACCCTGAGCCTGGCCGCACTGTTTGTAAACTTTGTGGCCTACCCGACTCTCACACCCTCTCTCACTACATCCTCACTTGCCCTATGACCTCCTCCTACAGGTCCCCATCTGTTACCAACACCCCTTCCCTTCCTGACCAGATATCCCTCCTCCTAGTGACAGGCCTGGCACTTGACATTATTAGGGACTTGCCACGTTTTGCCATAAACAGATGAAATGTACCGGGAACTTTCCCCCCACACACTCATCATTCTCTCACTTTATGTAACTTGACAAAACCTATGACCCTTCAGGCTTTTACGCCCTTAATGCACGAGTCATAAAGGCAAGTATGAACTTTGCATACTTCCCAGATGGGCGCTGTAAACGCTTCTGCGCTTCACCTTACACAGGATGTAAGGGGGTGCCCAATAAACTAGCCCCCTCGGGGGCAAATCTGAATCTGACTATGACTGCTGCCAACTACCCCCGTGTGTACAAAAACACAGGCTTTGCCCGGTAAACGGGCAAAGCACGCCGGGCACTGCTTGATCGTGTGGATGGGGCTTAATAAGCCAAAACTAGAATCGGAGGACAGGAACAGCCAGTGAAGACCGTGCTACGATACTACAGAGAGTCTACCACGGGCGTTACTAGCGAGTGAGCCTCAGCTCGGCTGTGTGTAGTCAACTACCTGCGCCCAGTGGGCTCAGTATTGTCTGGTTCATTGATCTTCGTTATATGTACCGAGCAGTATTGTTATTACCAGTACTTCATGTGCTCAAAGCCTATTACACGGCCGCCATCAGATCGCTGGTAGATTACAGTGCTCCAGCACTCATTGGACTGAGAGAAGACCAAATAGCCAAGCTAGAAGTCATCCAAAATAATGCTCTCAGGACCATGCTCGGAGCACCCATGTGGACCAGAATTTGCAATTTGCAAATGGAAACCGAACTAACTCCCCTGGCAGTACGAGTCAAGCAGGTGACAGCCGGTCTCCTCGCCAAAATCTGTAGATCAGATAAGCCCACAGTTGCCAAAATTCGAATCAGTGCCTCCCTCCACCTCGACCACAGAGTGAGAGGGGCCACCTGGTCGCACGAGGCAAGCGAGGTCATCCGACACCTGCAAGCAGAAACACTCGTCAAGAACAACCAAGACACACGAGACAATGGTTACGTTGTTCCTCCACCATGGAGCCCTCCACCAGCCACATTCAAAATTACCGACCTAGGCGATAGTAAAGCCAACCTCCAGAAGGAGGACCTCAAAAAAATAACTCTCGAAGCCATAGCCACCGAGACACCGGCTGATGCAGCATCATACTTCACAGACGGCTCGGTGGACCCAAAACATCATAGATCCGGAGCGGCCTTCTACACCCAAGGTCAGACCCTCCGATGAAGACTTTCCAATGACTGCTCCACCCTACAAACAGAGCTGGTAGCAATCTCAAAGGCCCTACAACACGCTGCAACACAACACAACAAGTCCATCATAATTCACACGGACTCGAAATCGGCCATGCAGGCGCTGCAACACAGTCAACCAAGAGACAACGTCCACATCATTACATCGATCCTCGCACAGCTACAGGAATTCCAAAGCCAAAACCGCCCAGTCGTCTTACACTGGATTCCCAGTCATGTAGGGATCGGAGGAAACGACGTGGCAGACGACGCAGCCAAGGCAGCTACACGTTCTAGTAGCATACACATCCAAGTTCCAGCAAGCGTGCAACAGATCAAAAATCACCTCAGAAAGACTAGCAAGCTCCACATCAAAAAGAGCTTCCTTCACGCATTCAACGCTGGTTCCCAATCAGCCAAATGGTGCCTGGCGGCTACAAAAGGGGAACCTCCTTTCGCTGACAAGAAAACTCCAAGACAAACCCAAGTCAGCCTTCATCGACTACGACTAGGGTACAAGTGCTCCTGGCAGATGATCGGAAATGACGTCATGGAATGCACCTACTGTATGATATGGACACAAAGTAGTACCTTCAGCTGTGTATTATTATATTACTCTTATATTACTCCATTAATTATGTATAGTAAAGTATTACAGAACATGTATTAATTCTATGAAATATTCCATTTATTGTGCACCATGTTATGTATATAAATTATCATATTTACATTGTATGTATTCAGCTTGTGAATGCTGGCATCTGTACATCCCAGCGCGCAGTAATACATAGATGGAGATAGAGAGTGAAGACAGATTCCTTGTGGTGTGGAATCTAGCTCCTGGGTCCTTCTGTATATATATATCTCCCGTACGAGAATAGAACCTACTTTTAAGATAACAAGTGTTTGTGTATACCCTCAGTAGTATAGAACATTTTGTGGGTATTCAAGACAAACGTCAGATGGCGCAGTGATTATTTCTCAGTGAGATACAGTGGACCAAGCCTTCCCGCCCAGACTCTGTTAATGGCGTCTCGTCTTCAGCTTCATCCACAGCAAGACCACTACAAGCCTCTAGACTTACAGTGTTGTGAAGTGCTATGCTGTGTACAGTGCTGTGCTGTGAAGTGAAGTGTTTTGTGAAGTGCTGTGTTGTGTATTTTAATCATAATTGTCTGTGCAAATTGCGGTCAGATGACTAAGGGAGCGGCCCGACAGTACGTGCTCTCCCGTCTCTGGTCTGAGGGTGACTGAGGAACCAGCGCTCGGCGCTGCCCAGCCGCTCTTACGTCTGGCAGCGCGCCAAGTCTCTCCCGGCAACCACAAGACACACACACACACTCACGCATTCACCTTATATTAAATTCTTGTGACTTACTTCAGACTTCTGTAATTCTGTGCATAGATTACGAGGGGCTGACCCGCCGTGACCCGGTCTTTTGCACAGATAGAGTACAGAAGCAGTCGGCATGTCTCACAGGGATCAAAATGATACCCTGGACGATGGGGTTACGAGTTTTAGTGTGGGAGACCTCTCCCCACCCACGCTCATGCCCCACGCTCCCCACAGTGACAACGCCGAGTCACCCACAGAATCTCCTAGCTCGTCGCGAGCCAGCTCTCCTGCGATGCATGCGTCCACAGATCTCCGTCAACTGATAAAGTGGATGGAAACTTCTCGACGCCAGGACGATATTGCAAGGAGAGAAGAGGAAGAAATTCGGTACAGGAAGTCTGAAAAACGGTGCCATGAAGAGGAACAAAGACGCAGAGAACTCGAAGACATACATAGATGTGAGGATGATCTTAGAAGAAAGGAGGATCAAGCCAGATTTGAAGTCTTGATTTCTCTGTTAGCCCCCCCACAACAATCTACCGTACAAGATTCGTCTGCTACTGCTGACGTTGATGCGACTAGAGGTACTGGTACCTCATTTCCCAGAGTCGGATCAACAACACCTCAAAAGGCTGCAGTACAGACGCCTCCCTCTCTGATGTCTGACGCTTCTTATCAGATGTTTCGGGAATGGCGTCGACGTTGGCAAGACTACGCAACAATGGTTGACTTGTCAAGTTTATCACAGCCGAAACAAATGATACAGCTTCGTATGTGCTTGTCCTTAGAGACACAACGTACTCTCGAGCACACACTTCAAGTGCCTCCTACGACAACTCTGACGGTAGAGGCCGTGCTCGACAAGTTGCAGGAACACGTTAAGGGACAGCGCAATGAAGCACTCAGAAGAAGAGAACTCCTCCAATGTAAGCAGCTTGATGGAGAATCTTTTGACGCATTTTTTGTAAGGCTCAAAAGGTGTTCAGAGGAAGTTGATGTTTGTCCCGGACATTCTCAAGTCTGTGAAGAGACACAACTTAAGACAATCATTTTAACGGGTGTTCGAGATGAAGAGCTAGTTCAGCGTCTCATTTCCCTTGACCCCACTTCCTCCCTTTAAGATGTTGTTACAAAATGTCGAGCGTACGAGGCCGCCAGGTGTGCGACTTCAGCTTTACGCTCACAACCTGACCAGGTGAGAGCAGTATCTTCCTACAGAAAGGGCAAGAAGCAGCAAGGTAACCCCACCCCTCACCCTCCAGCTACACCTTCAGCAACAGCTTTGTGTAACAGCTGTGCGAGACAGCATAATGCCTCCCAGTGCCCAGCTGCTCAAAGCGTGTGCAGAAGTTGCGACCGCCAGGGTCACTGGGCTTACACAGTCAAGTGCCCTGCTAGCAAAGTTCAGTGCAGACTTTGTGGTCGTGTGGGCCATTATGACAAATGTTGTCGTAAGAAGACACATAAAGGACGCCACCTAGGATCCAAGAAGTCATCCTCAGGTAGTGCTGGTACGCCCCCTCCTTCTGGCAAGCATCAAGACGCTGTGTCCAATCGTTCCTGCCGTCGTGTACATAGTTCCACAGACACGACGCCCCAGCACATCAATGTCGTCATTTCTTACGGTAACTCGTCATCCAGTCTTCAGATGTTACCTGACACCGGTGCTGACGTCTCAGTAATTGGTCCACAACACTTAGCAAGTTTGGGAATACCCCGGAGCAACCTACAGCCCCCTCCTCAGACAACGAAACTGACAGCAGATGGTTCCAAGATGGCTCCAGCTTTGGGATCTTTCTGGGCTACTCTTACCTTTGGTAAGCAGTCTTGCTCAGCCCGGATTGATGTTCATGATGGTATCCCGACTCTGCTTTTATCATATGGCCATTGTCAAGAGTTGGCCATTATTTCCAAGGAATTCCCTAAACCTATCTTAAAGGTCACCCATGTCAACAGGTTGAAGGAATTCCCTATCTCTACTAACACGTCCCCTTCTGACGCAAGAGCTTACCTTCTCAAGGAGTTTGCTGACGTGTTGGTTAATAAGAAATCTTTAGGATCCACACCACTCAAGCCGATGGTGGGTCCACCTATGAAGATTCATCTTAAGGATGGTGCTACACCTTTTGCCATCCACACCCCTCGTTTGATTCCTCACGCCTACAAGGAGCTAGTTAGACAAGAGCTTGACTCCATGGTTGCTCAGGGAATCATCAAACCGGCCGGAGACGAACCTTTACCTTGATGCCACCCTCTCGTCCCCGTCGCCAAACCTCGTGGTGGAGTACGGATCACCACCGATCTGTCAAAACTTAACCAGCAAGTTTCCCGTCCAGCCCACCCTTCACCCACACCCTTCGCAGCTGTTCGAAGTGTGGACCTGAAGGCGAAGTTTTTTACAACTATGGACGCCTTATGTGGTTATTGGCAGATCGAGTTGGCCGAAGAAGACCAGCATTTGACTACATTCATCACACCATTTGGGAGATATCAGTATTGCAGAGGCCCCATGGGATTTGCCGCTACGGGCGATGCATTCTGTCAACGTGGTGACGCGGCCCTTCAAGGAGTCACGAATTGTGTCAAGGTGGTTGATGATATCTTACTCCATGACGAAGACTACTGTGCCCACCTCTCCCGGATATACGAAGTTCTCACCAGATGTCGAAAGTACGGGATTACCCTCAACGCTGACAAGTTTGTAGTCGCCGCTCCATCAGTGAACTTCTGTGGGTACACTCTCTCAGCATCAGGCATCGCAGCTGACCTGGAGAACCTTAGCATTAATAACAAGAGAAAGATATATATTGCCCTTGTCAAATCAATTATGGACTACCCACCCATCCCATTGAACACCCTTAGTAAAACGTGCATTAAAAGGTTACAAACAGTACAAAATATAGCCCTTAGATTTATATATAACATAAAATATACAGACCACATCAGTAATGAACAGCTACACAAGAGAGCAAATCTCTTAGCAATCAATGTAGATATACACAACAAAGCTGTAAATATTTGGAAAAAAGTGACTGAACTTAACACAGAAACATATCAAAACTGGATAAATAATATAGACAACGAAGAATTCCAAGAACACAGTTGGTTTAAATCAGCCAGGAAGAAAGTAATTGAACCATCTCCTGCCCCAATATACATATAAAACCTTAATAGAGAGAATAAAAGATGAGAGTGACCTACCAGCTCCATTAAGAACCTGGCAGGCCTCTCCATACAGTGTACCTTTAGACTAACATAACTAATATTTAACAATTAACATTTAACATTGAACTAACATCTTAGCAAAAAAAAAAAATGTGATTATCCTCCCAGCTACACAAGGACCTGGGCGGGCTCACTAACTCCGAAAAAAATAAAATAAATAATAATAATAATAATAATAATGTGATTACCCTCCCAGCTACATTAGCCAGGAAGAAGTAATTGAACCACCTCCTGCCCCAATATACACATTTACACATAAAACATTAATAGGGGAATAAAGATGAGAGTGACCTACCAGCTCCACTAAGAACCTGGCAGGCCTCTCCATACAGTGTACCTTTAGACTAATACAACTAACACTTAACTAACACCTCAAAAAAAAAAAATGTGACTACCCTCCCAGTTACACAAGGACCTGGGCAGGCTCACTAACTCCAACAATAATAAAAATAATAATAATAAGCAGCATTATATAAATAAACCAATATTAATACAAAGGTCTGACGACCCAAGGGAGCAGAACAAAGATAAAACACCAATAAGAAAGATGAAGCGATCTGGTTGAGCCCAGATTCTTTCTACTTCTGCTGTATTTCAGTTTCACCACTTTTCCCTCAACCCCTAATAATCTTCTTTCACCTCTTGACTAAAGACTTCTTACTCGTACTCGAGAAAGTAAGTGGAATCAGGGATTTTCCAACCCCTGCCAACCTGACAGACCTCCATTCTTTTTTGGGTCTGGTCAATCAGCTGGCTGAATTCACACCTGACATCTCCGCCGTAGCCCAGCCGTTACGCCCCCTGCTGAGCCCCAGGAGGACATTCCTGTGGACCCCAGATCATCAAGAGGCCTTCCAGCGAGTCAAGCAGGCCCTCGTAAGTCCACCTGTCCTCGCCTGTTACGACCCAGCCCTACCCACCGTCCTCCAGACTGACGCCTCCAGACTCTACGGCGTTGGTTACGCCCTTCTGCAGGACCATGGCGGTGGACAACTCCGCTTAATTCAGTGTGGATCCCGGTTCCTGACCGACGCTGCGACCCGATATGCCACGATTGAGCTGGAGATGTTGGTTGTTGTCTGGGCGATGGCGAAGTGCCGCTTCTACCTGATAGGACTTCAGCACTTCACCCTCTTCACGGATCATCGCCCTCTTATACCTATAATCAATCACTACTCTTTGGATGCAGTAGAGAATCCTCGCCTTCAACGTCTGAAAGAGAAGCTCTCGCCTTATCTCTTCACGGCTGTGTGGCGTGCGGGTAAGCTGTTGTGCATCCCGGATGCCCTGTCCCGCGCCCCTGTCATTCGCCCCACCCCAGAGGACGAGATGTTGTGTTCTACAGCTGCTGCATCCCTCAAGTCAGTAGTTTCATTGAAGGCCGTCTCCACATCAGAAGAGTCTACAGCACCGGATGCAGACAAGACCCTTGAAGATCTCCGCACCGCAGCCCGGGCCGACCCTTCCTACATCCGGCTCGTCGACTGTGCGTCTCAGGGATTTCCATCTAACCGATACGACCTTCATGAATTGCTACTCCCGTACTGGAAAATACGCGAGGACCTCTATTGTGACGGAGACCTCGTCTTGTATGGTCCACGAGCAGTTATTCCTGCTGCCCTACGCCGCCGTACCTTGACCCGCCTTCACGACAGCCATCGAGGAGTAGAGGCCACCAAGCGACGGGCGAAGCAGACTGTATTTTGGCCCGGAATCGACGCTGACATTGCAAGTACCGTCCGTGCCTGTGAGCCGTGCCAGATTCTGCAACCTAGCCAGCAACAGGAACCTTTACTGTGCAACGACAACCCTTCAAGACCCTTCGAGTCTGTGTCGGCCGATTTCTTTGCAGTTGCAGGGAAGTCCTTCCTCGTCATTGCCGACCGACTGTCTGGATGGCCTGTTGTCGTCCCCTGTGGTAGTGATACAACGGCTACTGCTACCATCCGGAACTTCAGGCATTACTTCAGAGAAGTTGGTGTTCCCCTCCGCCTCAGGACTGATGGAGGACCCCAGTTCACCAGCCACGAGTTCCGGGACTTCATGGACCGTTGGGGAGTCCGTCATGTCGTGACCTCGCCCCACTACCCCCAGGCGAATGGACACGCTGAAGCCGCAGTCAAGACTGTGAAACACCTGATCCTTAAGGTGTCACCCTCAGGAAATATCGACTGCGAGGACTTCGATCGAGGTTTGTTGGAGTTATGCAACACCCCGAACTTCACCGGACGCTCCCCAGCCCAGGTTCTATACGGACATCATCTCAGGTCTTGTGTTCCTGCCCACCCGAGGTCTTTTTCTCAAGAGTGGCAGGCCAAGACTGAGGAATGTGACCGCCGTGCAGCAGAACGAGCCGCAGATGTCGCTGCTCGGCATGACTGTCATGCCCGCCCCCTTCCCAGGTTGAGTATCGGCCAGCAGTTCAGGATTCAAGATCCGGTATCTCACCGCTGGGACAAGGTTGGGGTTGTTATGGGTATTGGCCGGTCCAGGGACTACCAAGTGCGTCTTCCTAGTGGTAGAGTATGGTGGAGGAACCGTCGTTTCCTCCGACCTGTGGAGCTGCCTAGTGTTGACCCTTCCCCAGTTGAGTCCCCTAATGCTGATGTCTTTACAGTAAATCCATCCCCACCTTGTGTTTCTGCCCCAGTACTCCGCAGGTCAGAGCGACTCAGAAACAAAAGGTCCGCTCAAGATGAAACTATGAGCGTATAGGGGGGAGGGAGGTGTATGATATGGTCACAAAGTAGTACCTTCAGCTGTGTATTATTATATTACTCTTATATTACTCCATTAATTATGTATAGTAAAGTATTACAGAACATGTATTAATTCTATGTAATATTCCATTTATTGTTCACCATGTTATGTATATAAATTATCATATTTACATTGTATGTATTCAGCTTGTGAATGCTGGCATCTGTACATCCCAGCGCGCAGTAATACATAGATGGAGATAGAGAGTGAAGACAGAGTCCTTGTGGTGTGGAAGCGAGCTCCTGGGTCCTTCTGTATATATATATCTCCCGTACGAGAATAGAACCTACTTTTAAGATAACAAGTGTTTGTGTATACCCTCAGTAGTATAGAACATTTTGTGGGTATTCAAGACAAACGTCAGACTTACTGTCAGGAGCCAGCAGCCAACCCACTTGAACACTATCTCCTCGACTGCGAAGTCACACAAAGCCTCCGAAACAGAACTCAAATCTCCCAAGAAACACACACAACACCAGCGGCCACTCTAACCCGAAAGGCCCAAACAGACCACATTCACCACCTACTCCGGGTCATCACACGATACCCACCACCCAGATAGCTTAGAAAGTATCCTCTCCCAGCAAGTGCGGACCCCAGTTCGGGGGGCGCGCCACTCCGAAACTGACCACGTCCAAGAGTGGGGGTTGGTGGTAAGCGTCCACTGATCGGGGGTCCGCTCACACTTGCAACCTGCAGTATCCCTCCATATCTGCAGGTGGGACCACCTCCAATCCCAATCCGGAACCACCAAACGGGCCGCCTATAGGCAAAGGCCCGTGTCGGACTACGGTCCGACAATCTCAACAACAACAACAACCAGTACTACCGTGTTATCGGGGCTGTTGGGAGTGCATCCTCCATATGGCCTACCAGCTTAGTTCTATCTAGTATTACTTTTGTATATGATTGGGGATAATTTCCGGTAGCAGAAATATACAGTAGTTATCCCAGGTTGAGTAGTGAACCCATAAAAATTGATAGTATCAGTAAATACGTGCACGAGTTGAGTACATCAACTAAAGGAAAAGTGCCATGTTATCCATTCCGAAATAGCATGATGTTATAGATAATATTTTAATTCGGGATATTGTAAAGTGTGTCATATAACCATCTGTATTAACAATGAAATAATACAACAGTCGTTTAATGATGTAATAAGTAATTGAAGATATATTTGTGTGCAAACAGATTTATGCTTGCCATCGACGGGATAATTGTCAACGACCACGTCAGCACCTTTGATTCTGGTTTAGCTATGCTGCTTACTGCATATTATATCTTCAACATCAAATATCCTCTTGAAACTGCAGCAGCACTGGAGTTTATTCAAAGGTAATTCCGGACTGTACTTCCAGAGTCGTAGAGTAAGGGAAGTAGGTAGCATGACTGGAGGGTGTGAAGATAATATTACATATTAACTCAAGCTCAATACAAGTGTACAGTAGTATATAAAACACAAATGCGTGTTACATCTTTATTTTGCCAGATCAATAGGGGAGGATTAATGGGGGTTTGTACACAATATATAATAGACTATGATATTTTCCTATAATTTAACAAGTAGAATGGGCACTTCCACCAAGTCGCCCAAGAGGCTGACGAGCCGATCAGTGGTGTAGAGGATAAAATTCAAAATAAAATTAAGGGTCTAATCAATACTGAGAAACTAATGTATCCATACTATTGCAGGTGTTTTGTTGGAAATCAACCCAGATAGAGGGAGAAAGATTGAGGTGAAGATGAAGGGTAAGAGATATTCACAAGTGCATCCCAAAGTTCTGTCATTTATAAACAGTATTGCTTAAGAAATGCCATTACTGTATGGCAGTGTGGTGAAAATATCAGGAACAGGACCTTTTATGGAGTTATTAACAAGGTGATTAAAACACCTTGTGTTACATCAACTGGTGCTTACTACATGCTACTGGCTGTTGCACTTTGGCACCTCAGCTACCCTGAGAGATTGGAGCTCCTGAACTTGCCTAGCTTATACTACAGACGGGCAAGGGGGGACCCAGTTGAGGTGTATAAGCATCTCAGGGGGCACTACTCAGTTGAGTGTCCTTACTTGGAGCTGGCGGACGCTCGCCCCACAAGGGGTCACAGCTCAAGATTGAAGAAGCCCCAAGTCCAGAAAACTGTGAGGGCAAACTTTTTTGGAGTGAGGGTTGTAAACTCTTGGAACAATCTACCAGAGAGTGTTGTGACGGCACCGAGTGTGAGCTCTTTCAAGACAAGACTTGACCAACACTGGAGCGGGTTCAGGTACATTCAGGAGCCGGTGCTTGCCCAGTATTTGCCAACAGTGCGTGACAGAGACGTGACCGATCGCCCGGGCGGCTAACAAGCCGATCAGTGGCGAAGAGGATAAAAGTGTAGTGTAGGGAGGGGTGACGTATTAAAAATATGTAAAATGCAGGCCCGTTGATGACCCATTGTGTGTTTATACTAGTGTACTGTACACTCTGAACAACAGTAAAGTACTCTTTCACTTGTGTACAATTATCTAAACAGTAACTGAGGTTAGGTTAGCATTAAGGGGTTTAATCATCAGCTGGGGTGTACAGTATCCTTCACCCCCCAGGTGAAATAAACTGGGGTGCCTAATCTTCACCTGAGCCTATCTCTTGTTGTTCAGTGAAGGAAACTTATTTATTTATTTATTTCAGGTGCAGCGTCACGCAAATCACTACGTAGCAAAGGTTTTCTCAGCCACATCAGTGGTGAGGTTTATCTCTGCCATCAGTAATGACTTTCGACCCATTACATACATGGCAAACTTCGCAGTAACTGGTAAGTTTACGACATACAGCTCGTTGAAACGTGGATGATCCGGATGTTTTTAAATCCAGATGACTATTCGTGTCATAGGTGCCACAGAGACTTTAAATTTTATTTTGTTTGTGTGCTTTCTCAAGGACTGAAACTGTGTTTATAATACACCACTCACAGGGAGATACAGTGTACACAGTGATAGTTCATAGTGTCATCAGCGACCGCGGAAGTTGTAAATAACTTAAAGTGAGCGCTAACTAGCAAGCAAGCTGGAAAGGCACCGTGCCAGCTGAAACCAAGTCGTGTCATAGGTGCCACAGAGACTTTAAATTTTATTTTGTTTGTGTGCTTTCTCAAGGACTGAAACTGTGCCTACAATACACCATTCACAGGGAGATACAGTGTACGCAGTCACAGAAGACAACTCTATAGGCAACAGAGAGTAGCTAAGTACTGTTCTTTTTCTCTCTTTACCTTTTTAAATAGGTGTAGATCTATACACAGTCTGCACCCCATCCACCTCCACAACAACAACAACCATGAGTGTGATATGTGATTACTGCAGGGAGACGTCGCATATGGAGGATACAGGCCTGACTAATGCAACGTTTAGGAAGTTACTAACTGCCGTGAAGCATGAGGGCTGTTGCTGGTATTGCCCTGGCTGCATAGTTAAGGTGAATGAAGCGATTGCAAGCCATAAGGGAACGAGTCCTCTAGGGACGAAAATAGATGAAGCTGGAGCCCTGCTGGTTGCCAAACTGGAGCAAGTTGGGAAGGAGATCCTTGCTAAGACTGAGGAAGTAGCCGATAGAATGGAGGTGATTGCTAAGAGGAGTTATGCTGACGTATTAGGAGGGCCACGGGAGGGGGCGGAGAGTAATGTAGGATCAGAACAGGTTCTACAACAGCTTGGGACTTTGAAGAAGTGTGTCGAAGAAATTAAAATTAACGGACCTACTGTTAGGGGAGAGGAGGAACACCAGGAAAGTCTCCAGCGCAGGAACAATGTAGTAGTTTTTGGAGTCCCAGAGAGCCAGGCAGAGGGAACTGTGAGTAAGGAAACACACTATAAGGTGCTGTTTCAAAATATTTGTTCAGAGGTTCTGAAGATTCCATCAACCCCTCAGGATGTGAGGAGGCTGGGACAAAAGCAGGGGGCTAAGCCTCGCCCCCTCAGGATCACACTAGTGAGTGAGGAGGAGAAATGTCAGGTTATTCGGCAGGCAAAAAACTTAGCAAGGAGCGAGGCATTTCGGGATGTATTCATTCACCCAGATCGCATGGTAATGCAGAGGGAACAGCACAAGAAGCTCCTGCAGGACTTGAAGCAGAAGAGGGAAGAGTCGTGGAGGAACGGGGACGGGTGTACATGGGTTATACTCAGGGGGAGGGTAGTGGAAGCAAGTGCGCCGACACAGGGCCAGGGGGCAGCAGTGCACCCTCCACCCACTCAACCCCCCACCCGGGAGGCGGCACCAGCTCAGCCTACGGACAGGAGAGGGCGAGCGCCATGTAAACAATGACATTTCTAACCACACCCTGCAAAATACAGTGTACTTAGCAAATGCTGCAGCTTCTGAGAATGGGGGGGAGAGCGGGTTTATTACTAAGAGCAGAGACGTTACCAAGAACAAATTCTGGCTTGAATGTCATGTACACTAATACTAACACGTTCCTTGATAAGAGAGAGGAGTTTGAAACACTACTAAGAGTACACCAACCAGATATAGTAGGTGTTGTAAAACTGTTGTACAAGAACAGGAGAATCGACCCAGAGGAATGTGAGTTCAGTATTGCTGGATATGACTCATTTACGAACCTTTCTCAAGAAACTTGCATGAGGGGTGTGGTTATCTACGCTAGGCAAGATATGAATCGGCTGTGTTGTACAATTAACCAGGCCGTTCACATATAGTTATTATTTGGGTTTAAGTAACGAAACCGAAACTGTAGTTCCTTGTTTTATTATAAATGGATTGTATATATAATTCCTGAGTGTAGATCGACCGTAAGTTCCACTGTATATGAGTGAATGAGAAAGGGATGGCGTTTATGTATTATAAACGTTAGGTCACGTCTTACGATGTACCTTTCTGTGAGCGACTCATCGAGGGAAGACGGAGCCATCCACTGCGGCTCTCAAATAACATCTTCCTCTAGTCAAGGATATTAAACTACTACTAGCTTCAGGTGGCCAGAGAGCCGGCTACTTATGCCTTTACTCAGCATAGTATGACGCAGCTTCCCGTGGGACACACCTTATCACGTGCATTGAGCATGTCACCTCAAAGCC
This sequence comes from Homarus americanus, assembly GCF_018991925.1. Lineage (NCBI taxonomy): Eukaryota > Metazoa > Arthropoda > Malacostraca > Decapoda > Nephropidae > Homarus > Homarus americanus. Next base: position 11,963,344 of record NW_024739403.1, read on the forward strand.
AGTGGAAAGTTACAGGGTGGCGAATCTGAATATAATATCAGATGTATTGACCCATTTATATAATATGTTCTGTTGATGAGACAGGGGCCCATTACAAAGACCTTAGAGCCAGCCAGGCGAGGGTACAGGGAGAGGATGTTGTTGAAGAGTCCAAGTGATGTAAAATTAAATTAAAGGTAGGGGACTTACTTATCGTCGTGTGTATCTACAGATCCCCAAACTGTGGCCCACTAAATCAAAGGAACTTAAGAACCTTAATAAACAACGCGGCGATGCTCAACCCAAGCCACCTCCTTATCATGGGGGACTTTAACTATGGCGACATCGACTGGAGAAACAAGTCCACCCCGAATGACTTGAATAACCCTGCTACTCTTTTTGTAGAAACTCTGAGAAATAATTTTCTGTTCCAACATGTTAGAGACCCGACACATTACAGAGGGGAGCAAACACCCAAGCCACTTGACCTCATCATAACAAACGAGGAGGGTATGGTGGCCAAACTGGAACACCTTGCCCCAGTTGGCACCAGTCACCATATGGTGTTGTCATTCAGATTTAACTGTTACCTAGTTCAGGATAAGGCCAGGCCAAGGTGCAAATATTACAAGGGAAATTACAACGGGATGAGGGAAGAGATGAGGGGTATCATCTGGCCTGACTTATTAAGGTACAAGAACGTAGACACTACGCTGAATATCATAACTAGTAAAATGACCCATTTGATCGATAAATATATACCCAAGACCAAACCAAGTGCTTCTAGGAATACGAGGGGATCCCTACACATGAACCATGCGGCGGTCGACAGAATTAAGAAGAAACCCCAGAAATTCAAGACGTGGGTTGGGTCAAATGATGAGCAAGACAGGACGATGTATGCAAGAGCCAGAAACCAAGCAAAGATAGAGTGTAGGAGAGCTGAAAAGGAGTTCCAGAGGCTGGTTGCAAGCGAGGTCAAGTCAAACCCAAAGGCGTTTTATCGCTATGCAAAGTCGAAATTGAAAACGCGAGTAGGAGTATCAGACCTGAGGCTGGTGGATGGTAGTTACTAAGATTCTGACCAGGATAAAGCTGAGGCATTGAACAGCTTCTTTTTCCTCGGTGTTCACAAGAGAGACGCAACTAACCTTCCTGCTTGGAGGACAGACGGTTCGACACAGCACTGGACCCACATTGTAAGTCTACAGAAGAGGGTATTAGAAAAAAACTGTCCAGGCTAAAGGTCCATAAGAGTCCCGGCCTGACATGGTGCATCCTAGAGCAAGAGAGTTGTGCAACGAGTGATGCACAGCCCCTGCGGAAGATCCTGGTTTTGTAAATGCCCGATGAACAAATGGTCTCTCGGTGTGAATGGAAAGTGGCTTATGTGAGTCCTATCCTCAAGAGCGCGATCGTCACTCCACGAACAACTATAGACCGGTGAGCCTGACCAGCATAATATGCAAAGTACTTGAGAGTATTATCAGAGATGCCGCAATGGAACATCTAATACGAAACAACCTTGTAAAAAGATTGCCAACACGGTTTTATGCCGTGGCGCCCTGCTTAACACAATTGCTCAAGGTATTGGATATTTGGACCCATAATCTGGAACTGGGTGGTAATATCGACAATATTTACTTAGATTTTGCCAAGGCTTTCGACAGTGTACCCTATGAAAGGCTGAAAATCAAACTGGAAGGGTACGGAATTCGGGGAAATGTCCTAGCGTGGATAGGAAGACTTTCTTACAGACCGGCAAGCAGTGTGTGGTGATTAATGGCAATGAAATCGTCATCTGTACCTAATACAAGTTAAGTACCAGGGCGGTGTATTGGGCCTGCTGTTGTTTGTTTGTTCTTATAAATGACATGCCTGATGCTGTACACTCCTCCATACAAATGTTTGCCGATGACGCCAAGATCGGGAAATTAAGAACCAAACGACTGTGAAGAACTGCAGAAGGACCTCTGTGGCCCGCAGGAATGCCGAAGAAAATGGCTGCTGAGATTCAATGTCACGAAGTGTAAGAGGATGCACTGGGGTGCAAAAATTAACGGTGGCGAGGCGTATCATGGCGTCCCAACGGGATGAAGAAACTGCACCAGTTGAGACTGTGAGAAGGACCCAGGTGTGGATGCGTTGACAATGAGCTGAAGTTCTCGGCCATTGGTTGAAAAATAAATTCAAAGGAGGCCACCAGACTGGTGCCTGCACTTCCGGCACCCCAGCGCCAATTCTGGAGAGATTGAGCGCTCTGAACTTGCCTAGCTTATAATACAGACGCAAGGGCAACTCAATTGAGGTATAAGCATCTCAGGGGTACTACTCAGTTGAGTGTCCTTACTTGAGCTGGCGGACGCCTGCCCCATTAAGGGTCACAGCTCAAGATTAAAAGAAGCCGCAAGTCCAGAAACCGTGAGGGCAACTCTTTCGGAGGAGGGTTGTAACTCTGGGAACTCTACCAGAGGTTGTGGAAGGGCACTGAGGTGAACTCTTCAAGACAAGACTTGGCCAACACTGAGCGGGTTCAGGTACATTCAGGAGCCGGTGCATGCCCAGTATTTGCCAACAGTGCGTGACAGAGACGTGACCGATCGCCCGGGCGGCTTGCAAGCCGATCTTTTGGTAAAGAAGATAAATGAAAAGGAAAAGTATTCAGAGACGTGACCGATGGCCCAAGCGGCTAACAAGCCGATCAGTGGCGAAGAGGATAAAAGTAAAAGTACTGTTGTTCAGAGTGTGCAGTACACTACTATATACACACAATGGATCATCAACGTACCTGCATTTTACATATTTTTATTACGTCACCCCTCCCTACACGACAACAGCAAGTAGCATGTGGTAAACACCAGTTGATGTTACAAAAGGTGCTTTAATCACCTTGTTAGTAACTCCATAAAAGGTTGTAGCATATTGTATGTGGCCAGTTGTCAATTCTCTTCAGTTGTCTATTATCTCTTTGTATGGGCTCACAAACGTACGTACATGTAGATATCTCCACTCAGGAATGAAGTAGGATAGAAACTCACAATGCGCTTTCTGTATATATATTGTTGTACAGCGCAGTGCTTAGGAGTGACTAGGTGAGGAGCTGTGAGAGATGTTGCTGGTCCAGTAGCCGAGTGTAGAATGGTCTCCCTGGACTTTTTTTTTTTCTTTTAATTGATTTGTAGGAATATTACTTACGTGGACCGTAAGCTAAAATGCTGGTCCACCCACTGTTTTTAATTGATTTGTAGGAATATTACTTACGTGGACCGTAAGCCAAAAATGCTGGTCCACCCACTGCTGATAAAACACCAGCGTCTTTTTGGTTAAATGCACATCTCCACCACTAATGTGCGGGGATGCCTGCAAGAAACTGTAGGGTTTCTTGAGAGTAGTTGGTGGTTAGCTTTCTGGCAACCTTTCTCTGGTTGTGATAGGTGGTTGTATGTTTCTCCTAGCTAATTGTGTTCCAGGGCACTCTATGAGGTAGTGCTGCAGCGTGTTTTCGTTCCGCCGCCAGGTCTTGCACATGCGTTGCTCTGTTGAAGCGACACAAGTATTTCCTAAAATGCGGTCCTAGTCTCAGTCGGTGGAAGTTAACTCTTCCCTCTTGTTATATCCTGCGAATGGTGGTCTCTCATAATTCGTGACCAGATAGTACCACCTGGCCGATCGTGATACTGGTGCGAATTCTATGTTTCTATTTTCCACCTGGGAGGCTCTGTGTTATTGTGGTCTTTATTTGCTCCTGATCATGGATGTTCATCTCAATGTTTCGCTGTTCTAACGCAGCCTTGGCAGCAGCATCAGCTCGTTCATTCCTGATTCCGATAAGACTGTGCACCCAGTTAATGATAACTCTGCCGATCTTGTAGTTTTAAACCTTGCAGAGTCCAACAACGGATGTTATGAGATGAATGTTGT
>NW_024739403.1:11967343-11974348 GCF_018991925.1 Homarus americanus
GTGAGGAACTGACGGTCGGGGTATGCTGTAGTGGTAGATGACCAGAGAGTTGGTAGCGATAGGTGAAGGTCTGGGAACACAGCCCACGAGTCCAGGACCTATGATGAGATCACAGCCAGAATTTGACGGACAGCAGGGTAGCTGTGGTAGATACCGACGGTAAGTGGCGGCTGGGTTGAATCTCGGTGGCGCAGATAGTTACGTCGCCTTCACCTCCGGCCCAACTACCCTGCGTCGTCTGCACCAGCAAACGAGCGAATTAGCAGCGGTAACCAGCCGGAGGATCGTTTCCGCCCTTACAAGCATGTACTCAGAGAGACTGATACAGGTGTGCCATTTAAATTCACCACTACCAGCATTAGCACCACTGGCGTCCAGGGCTTCCTTGGGCGAGAGCTGCTCCCACTGACCGCTGGGGTATCTCGAATGTGGAGTGTGGCCACCAGTTGTGACCACCAGTTCAACAGCACTTATTACTCCATGGACCACCTCTATGTCCTAAGCGCAGCTGCTGGCATTTCTGCCTCACACTTCTCTGGAACGACAGCTGCTGAGGGCTTCATGACCGGCATAGAAGCATGACTACCGCCAACAGCTAGAGACGCCATCTCAGCCATCAATGCACTCATGGCCTGCTGCTTGGAGCGCATGGTGTTCCCCACCTGTGTATAGGTGCCCTGGCGTCCCCTTGAGGGCGTCGAGAATCGTGGACGTTTAGGGGCCATGGCAGCGTTCTTGTCGGCTGTAATGGTTTGTCGGGCCCCGATATCCTACTCACTGCGCCATGTGAGAGGTTTGAATCATAGACCACGTTCTTTGTAGACTTTATTCTAACAGCGTAACCTGGTGACTGGCAACCTGGCGCTGCCAAAGACAAGCCCCCACCTCAACATGGGAAAACATACCGTACGATGGTACAATCTTACAGTGTTAATATACGCCACGAAGATGCCGGAAAATCAGCTTTTTAAAGTGAGACAGATTGTATAAGTATGGAAACACAGAAGAAGGCAGAGCATTCCACAGCTTGGCTGTGTGAGGAAAGAAGGAGGTACTATAATGGGTTATTCTTGTGTGACCGACATCCACAGAGAAACGGTAGGCAACGCGGGCAAGACATGTGTTACGAGCCCACGGCCTTGCCGGCGGTACACAGGATGCCAAATCCACCGAACATTGCCCGTTAAAGTATCTGTAAAAGAGAGAGAGTGAAACAACATTGCGCCAAAGAGAAAGGGAAGAGAGAGTGTCGACTAAAGGAGGAGAGTTAATAAGACGAAATGCCTTTGATTCCACCCTATCTAATAGTTGGAAAGAAGAAGAGCCACCCCAGAAATGAGAGCAGTACTCCAAGTTAGGACTAACAAATCCCTTATTTACTTGAAGCAACTGCTCAGGAGTGAAGTAGCTACGGCATCTGTACAGCATTCCAAACTTTCGGGAGGCAGCTTTAGCTATATTAAGGATGTGTGATTTCCAGGACATATTGGAGGAAATGGTGAGGCCTAACATATTTATTTCAGAACTTGGCAGGATGATAGCGTCCTCAAATGTAATTGGTGGGAGATCGTCTAATTCACAAAGTGTAATTGGTAAATATTGAGTTTTATTACTATTGAACACAACCAAGTTTTTACCTCCCCATTCAGAGGTGCTGCACAGATCCGCATTGATAAAAGTAATGATATCAGTTCTAGAAACAGATCTAGTTTGAGAGTTAGGAGGAAGGGGAAAATGTGAAGAGGAATGAAAAGTAGAATTATCAGCGCAAGAATGGATAGAATTAGTTGTAGTGTGAAGTAAATCATTGCTTAAAAGAAGGAAGAGAGTAGGTGAAAGAACAGAACCCTGTGGGACACTACTACTGGTAGAGAAAGAGCGAGAGATCGATCCCTCGACGACAACTGCCATGGATCGGTTCTCAAGGAAGCTAGAGATGAGAAAACAAAGTGGGGAGAGAAACCAAAAGAGGGAAGTTTAGATAGCAGAGACTTGTGCCATACCCTGTCAAATGCTTTGGAGATGTCGAGAGCCACGACGAAAGATTCCCCATAATCCCTAAGAGAGGAGGACCAAAGATGGGTGCAATAGGAGAGCAGATCACCAGTAGATTTCACCTGGAGAAAGCCATACTGGTGATCCGACAAAAGAGAAAGGCGTTTAAGGTGATGGAGAAAATGGGAGTTCAAGATAGTTTCGAAAATCTTAGAGAGGGATGAAGTTAGGGCAATGGGGCGATAGTTAGAATGGTCACCCTTCTTCGGGATGGGCTGAACCAAGGCATGCTTCCAAGAAGAAGGAAAAGTTTAGGTTATGAGGCAGAGGAGAAAGAGGCGAGCAAGCACAGGGGCCAGATCTTCAGCACACTCCCTCAGAACACGGTGAGGGTATTCCGTCCGGTCCATGCGCCTTACTCACATCCAACCTGGATAACACACCGGCAACCTAAGAGTGGAGATTAAAGGAAAGTACATAGATTCAGTAGGAGGTGCAGGGGTAGGAGGGATAGAGTGGGAATCGTCTAAGGTGGAATCAGAGGAGAATACGGGGGAAAGTTGGCTATACAGTTATCGGGTCAGAAGAGGGGAGGAAAAGAAGGAGTGCAGAAGTTGTTACAGATGTTTTTAGTTAAGGACCAAAAGGATTTACTCGAGGAAGAATTAGTCAGGACAGCGGTCTATCTTTTTATATAATTCCGTTTGGCCCTATGAAGAATAGCTTTACAACGATTCATCGAAGCAATAGTGTGAGTAAAAGGAGATGGAGATAGTTTCATAGCTCGATATGTCCTATCTCTCACCCTGCAAGCAAGAGAGCACGAGCGATCAAACCATGATAGGAACGTGAAAGTTTTGGTAGAAGATGGGATAAATGCACTCATACCGCCCCGTATAACCCCAGCAATGTTGTCAGCACACAGCGAGGAGTCCCGAGTGGTAAAGCAACATTCATCCCTGTAAGGGCGGAAACGATCTTCCTGTTCGTTACCGCTGCTAACTCTCTCGTTTGCTGGTGCGACCAACACTTGGGGGGGTTGGTCAGAGGTGAGAACGGCAGCTGCTACCTGTGTCACCGGCAGATTCACCCCAGCCGTCATACAGACACTATCGTCAAATTCTGGCTGTCAAGGCTCGGGACTCGTGGGCTATGTCCCCAAACCTTCACCTATCAACTGTCAATTCTCTGGTCATCTACCACTACCGCATACCACGACCGTCAGTTCATCTCCTCCGTCTGTGCCCCGGTGTTCTCCTGCTATTTCAAGACATCGGCCGCTGTCGCTCAAGTGTGGAGTTGAATGGACGCTTCCCAACCCTGAGTGTGGATCACCGTGTTCCAGAGCCTTCCCCCAGGGCCACTGCCGTAGGAAATATCTGTTCATTTTTTTATTTTTTTGTTGTTGATTCCTTTAATTGCTGACTCCCTTTCATTGTTTGATTCTCTCAGTTGTCGACCCCCAGTAATTGTTTGATTCCATTAATTGTTTGACTCCATTAACTGTTTACTGCATTAATTGTTTGACTCCCGTAATTGTTACTTGATGTTTGTTGTGTGGTGTCAGAGTTTTGTGTTAATTTCTTATAGTAAAGAGATGTCAATCTCAAACGGTTGTTTGTTATTCCTCAGAAAACCATGGTCCTTGACATTTCTTTATTAAGATCCTGATTAGTCTGGTAAGGGATTTATATCCCTAAGTCCCAGGCCTTTACAATCCCAAGGAAAGTCGGTGAAGAATTCTCGCAAGGATTGCCAGCTTGCCCTCCGATAGTGCCATAGTTGACGTTTAGAGAGGGGTGGGGGAGGTGGTCGTGCCCAGTTTGATTTAATAGAAATATGGTTGTGATCAGAAAACCCTAAGGAGGCAGAAGTTGAGTATGAATAGTGTGAGGGGTTAGAGGTAAAACAAAGATCAAGAATGTTAGCAAGTTGACCGTGTCGATTAGGAATGCGTGTAGGGTGTTTGATTATTTGTTCCAAATCATTAAGTAGGGAAAAAGAGAGTGCCTCAGCTCCACCTGGGTCATCCCTTGCAGAGCCAAGCCACTCTCTGTGATGTACATTGAAATCCCCTAGGTAGAGGATCTCGGTGTTGGGGTGTGTCGATAGCAATGACTCATGGCAAGAAGTGAAATAGTCAAAGAGTTCGAAATAGTTGGTAGAGTTGGGAGAACAGTATAGGAAACAAGAAAAATAGTCACAGTAGATAGATATTTTTTGAGCCAGATGACATCATAAAGGGAAGATTCAAGATCCGTGAGTCGAGCTATAGGTGTACGTGTGTTGAGTAGACGCATACACCTCCTTTAGAACGGAAGGAGGTATAAAGGTTGTAGTTGGAGACTTGAAAAGGTTTGAGTGAAGCTGCTTTGGTTGAAGTTCGGAGGTCGGGGGAAAAGTTTAGTAGATGGTGCTCCACAAAAGGAAAATTGGACCGCGAATATTGGAAAAATGAAGTGCGAAAAAAGCCGATCCTCCAGCAACCGCGGTGGCGTCAGTTGAGGCCCCAGTAGCTTGATGATGATCAGGATCGGCCCTGGGGTCCACAACCTTCCCGTCCAGTGGGACCCATCCGAGAAGGCCCCGCTTCAATATTAATATCAACTGACATAGAAGAATAAAATAGAATGAATAAAACAGATCAAGAATGAGTTCGGTTATATTTGTGGTGTTGTCAATAGTAAGAGAGACAGTTGAGACCCTGCAATTGTGTGTAAATGAGGCAGAAAGATAGATCAGCAACCTGGGACTTGGTCACAATTTTCGTAATGCCATATGGCAGCAGGGTCTACCATTAAACAATACATAATGCTTCCAATATCTTCCCAGGCGGTAGTACCTTCCTGTTTGGTAGTTGCCTACTGTATAAGTACTGTACTAATTTCACTCATCCACTGTACCCCCCTTTGGTCTGCAATCTTTCCTCTCACACTGGATTCCTGTTCTTCACTTTTGACTGTAGAAGCCACTCCTCTATTACTTGAAAGGGAAGAAAATCTTATTGTATTTATGTGGCAACTCGTCATTAACATTTGGAGGTAACTTCTTTTGAATTATATGATTTATCAACTAAGAGCAGATTAGAGATCCTGAAAGGAATTCAAAATCTATAAAGTACAACTTACGGTGACACAAAATCATTGCAAATATTTTAAGTTATAATTGGGTCCATTGAGATCCAATAACCTGTTAACTGGATTCTTTAATATTAAATCGCTACCTTTATAGTTTTCTTTCAAAATTTGTACAGCTACAGCATCATAATTATTGTCAGCAATAGTTAATTCAGATATTCATTGATAAGCTGTTCATTTCATCTTGTCCTAAAAATAACTTAATTAGTTTACCTTTGAAATATGTGTTCTATCATAGACTAGGTTTTGGAATGTCTCGCAGAATGACGTCCATTACAGTATATTCATATAAGGGCTGTCCGTTGTCAAGCCTCCATATACCGTACTTGGTTTCTTCGATTTCATAATCTTCGCTTTTAGATTTATAAACTAAGTCATCTTCCAGTAGGCAGTTTCACATTTTCCTACCTACCATTAAGTGAGAAAAATGTGAAACTGCCTACACAAAATTGGAAGATTGCTTACTTTCTAAAGCTGAAACTGAGGAATACCAAACCGAAGAAGCTAAGCATAGACGGGTAGTTGAGAAATATATAACAATGAAAGGTTTGAGGAAGAATTATCAGTGAGCCAAATCGCTGTACTGTACCTAGTGCAGGAGGTCAGTCGACCACACCTAAACTTTAGCTTCATGTTCTACCATTACAGGGAATTTAATGGGGAAGACAACTGGACGTCCTTTTGTGAAAAAAATTAATCAATGATAGAACATATTTTAAAGGTTAACAAATTATTTTTTTTGTTAGAATAGTTGAAGGGAAGAGCATATCAACTAGTATCTGAATTAACTAAAGAGACCAATAACTATGATATACCTGTACAAATTTTGAAGGACAATTACAAAGATACAAAGTTAATATTAAAAAATCCTGTACACAACAAGTGTCGTCGCACCAGCAAACAAGCGAGTAAACAGCGGTAACGAGCAGGAAGATAGTTTCGCCCTTACAAACGTACGTAGCCATCAGAATGTTTCGGAGGGAGGAAAAAAGTTGACTATTCTTGTCAATTGCTCTAACTCTAGCAAATTAGTTTATATAAATAGGTTAATAATCGATTAACATTGTATTTTAACAATTAATAATAAGTAATACTGATTTAAATGAGTATACATTCAACTAATATATTAATTAAGCGTAATGTGTTAATCGGGGATTGGTTACCACACTTTGTGTCAAGATGTTAAAAAGTTTACCTGGGATATAGTCAGGGCTGTGCACATGTACAATTGCCTCAGTGAGTTTATTTATCCCATGTGATGATGTTTACTTTAATGTGACAGCTTCACAATGTCAAATTTATGAATGAATGGGTAGTAGCCTTGTAAATACGGAGCTGATTGGTGGACAAGTTCAGGTGCTGGACGTCAGGAGACGAGGGTTGAGGGGAAGAGGTCTGCCCCAAAGGTAAAACTGCGAAGGCTACGTCACCACCATACTTTCGTGTTAATTAAGTAACCCTCGGCAATCTTGTTTTGATATTTCATGACGACTCTGAGCACACCTGTGTAGATGAACCCCACCGCTGCAAAGACCACAGCACCTCACTCACGGCACACTCCACCATACAAACAAACCACTATGCACATTTTTATTTAATGTCTCTTGTGATCTGTATACTATGCTTGCCTGTGTCCTATGATTAAAATAACATATAATTCAGGTGGTGTCAGTGTGGTAGTGATGAGTCATTCACACAGTTAATCATATAAAAAGTATTCGAGAGTTAGTAGTGAAGAGATGTATTTTAATTCTGATATAATTTTAAATGTCTATTTATCTATCAGTAAGAACTTATATTTCACACCTTAATCAGTAAGAGCTTTTTACTGATAGAAGTTTAGGTTCACCTCCAATAGGGTGTGTCATAGGAG
>NW_024739403.1:11974448-11978779 GCF_018991925.1 Homarus americanus
TGTTTTTTGTGTTCTTATGTAATGTCAGATTATAATTATTTACTGTATGTAGATTAGTAGAAAGGAAAAGCAGGTGTGCTATAATAAATGGATGATCAAATGTATTTAGAAAAATAATTCATCAACATATTTCAGACTAATATATATTAATACATATGTATCACCATTCCATATAGCATGCAGACTTTCATATACAAACAATACCTTACTAGTCGGGAATCGAAACCTGGACGTCTGCGTACGAACAGGGATTTCTACCAGTGCGTCACATGGACAACAAAGGCAATCCTAGGTATTGTTTTATTTCACACAAAGCCTCTTCATTCGTATTCGTTAAGCAACGTGATAGCGATCCCTGTTCGCACGCAGATGTCCAGAGTTCGATTCCCGACTAGTAAGGTATTGTTTGTATATAGAAGTCCTCGTGCTATATGGAATGATGTGTGTGTGTGTGTGTGTGTACAAATTGTAAAATTTTATATAAAGGATACAAAATAAATAAAACACAGACATTACAATATCGTGTTGGCAGTATTAATGTATCATAAGTTGCAGTAAACGTGTCCCACGACCCTGCATTGGAGGTGAACCTAAACGTCTATCAGTAGAAAGCTCTTACTGATTAAGGTGTGAAATATATGTTCTTACTGTTACATAAATAGACGTATAAAATTATTTCAGAATTAAAATACATCTCTTCACTACTAACTCTAGAATACTTTTTATATGATTAACTGTGTGAATGACTCATCACTACCACACTGACACCACCTGAATTATATGTTATTTTAATCATAGGACACAGGCAAGCATAGTATACAGATCACAAGAGACATTAAATATAAATGTGGATAGTGGTATGTTTGTATGGTGGAGTGTGCTGTGAGTGAGGTGCTGTGGTCGTTGTAGCGGTGGGGTTCATCTACACAGGTGTGCTCAGAGTCGTCATGAAATATCAAAACAAGATTGCCGAGGGTTACTTAATTAACACGAAAGTATGGTGGCGACGTAGCCTTCGCAGTTTTACCTTTGGGGCAGACCTCTTCCCCTCAACCCTCGTCTCCTGACGTCCAGCACCTGATCTTGTCCACCAATCAGCTCCGTATTTACAAGGCTACTACCCATTCATTCATAAATTTGACATTGTGAAGCTGCCACATTAAAGTAAACATCATCACTGAGGCAACTGTACATGTACACAGCCCTGACTACATCCCAGGTAAACTTGTTAACATCTTGACACAAAGTGTGGGAACCAATCCCCGATTAACACATTACGCTTAATTAATTTATTAGTTTAATGTATACTCATTTAACTCAGTATTACTTATTATTAATTGTTAAAATACAATGTTAATCGATTATTAACTTATCTACATAAACTAATTTGCTAGAGTTAGAGCAATTGAAAAGAATAGTCAACTCGTTTCCTCCCTCTGAAACTTTCTGATAGCTACCTACGTTTATCATTGTAATTATTTATAATAGCAGTAAATTCTTACCAATATTTATACTTTTATACACGTTAATCTTGGATTATACGATTTTTTTTTAAATATCCATGATTTCCCCTTCAACAAGCCTATTTCATGTTAAATTCACACAAAACCACTACCTGAACGTCCGTAGGTGATTCTGGGTTCCACGAGGCTATTAGGTTTTATTTACAATTTAATATTATTATGTTGAATTATACAAAATAATTTCTACCTACTGGAGCCGGCGAAATCATGTAAGGTTGCTTCATGTAATATGTTCCCCCTCAAATAAATCATTACAGGCTCCACTAGACCTCAGAGCTGAGGCCCTGACAGGATGAGCACTGTCTGACGTCTCCTTAGGAGTCCCGAAGGGATCCTTGGTAATTTCAGTTATTCTAGAGGGATAAATTTATCCATAGTCCAAAAATTACTTTGTTCCCTCACCGGGACCTTTACTATTCTTCTTATTCTTTCCAGATATGGCTGCATAGACCAGATTTTCGCCAAGGGCCATTGAGAAAGAGGTTGGTCTGTCCGCAACAGAACTATATCTCCTGGTTTTAATGACATCTTATTATTGGCTGGTTGAGAGCCATAGAATCTTTAAGTTAAGCTCAATAAATATTCAGAACTTCAATGGCGATCTCAGCCCATTAGTACATTGTTTTGGAATTTATATTTTTGTCTTAAATGTTTGTCTGACTCTTCCACTGTTGGATCTTCTATCTCCTTTCTTACAACAATTCACGGGACAGGATCTATTTAACTGGCATGTATCAAGTGATGGAAAGTCAGTGCCTTTATACCAAACGAAGAATCATTCAAGTATGCCAAGGGTATTTTATTGACCCTTAGATTCCATCTCAACGATGACCGTTCTCAATTTTTCCATTGAAAATTTTGTATTATGCAATGTTTTCCAGAAACATTGTTTTACGAAACATATCATTCTCCCAGAGAACCCATTTTGACAAGGAGGGACAGTAAAAGACCAATCGCAACGGTGGACATTCAAAGCGCCTTGCACTCTAGGACTATTTAAATTTTCCATGAGCTTCACTGCAGTACATACAAAATTAGTACCATTATCTCTGACGATGCCGCAAACCTAAGAAATTTTTTTTAAATGTTCCAGGTTTAAATTTTCCGCTATTAATAGGTGAACAGCTATGGTAGAGGCATAAATGAATAAACAAATGTAGACTTACTTGGGCGGAACTGGATCGCCATTAATGGTCAAAGTTCCCGTATAATAAACACCAGCAATCTCAAATGGAGCAGTTTTTCTAATTCTCCCCTGGGGTAAATCAGGAGGAACCGGATATAGTCGAGTCATTCTACGAAACAAAAAGGGCCCAAACCCCGAAAAATTGCAACAAACATTTATTTGATGACTTAGAGGACTACAAGTCTTAGAGAATGATATACTATACTAAACGTCCGCACCTATTCAATGACGGGAAAGTCTTAAAACTGGGTCATTTGCAAGATTATCCGCCTGTCAGAAAACACTTTAAAATTGGCTTGTTTTCAATATATTGTTTATTGTACGCTAATTCAGAGTATTAAACAGGTAGAAAATTGATGTAAATAGTAACACATGCACACATTATGATTTAGATACTGAATGATGCCATTTTCTTGACATAGATGTCGTCATTTGACATCGATGACGTCATAGGACAATGCTGTTATGACGAAATGTTGCTAAAAGAAAAAGGCTGCAGAATGACGGGGCGATTTATAACAAAGATACATGCACTGAATCATTTCCACATACAAAACAGCATTCTTATGACGTTAATGATACCATTCTACAGTAAAGGACAATGCCCACCAAAGGCGCGGTTAATATGTACGTCCTATTGTGAACTGCACTTCTGAGTGGGAATTCTCGGGTGAAAAAAAGCATTTTTTTTTTCACGGGCTTATAATAATCAGCGTATGGTCGACCTGATTGTTGACCAACTCATAAAAATGAACTGCAAAGTGATCAAAACAGTTGATGATGGTGATGATGAGATAGCCAAGGTAGCCGTCGATCATTCAACAACTATGGTTGATGAGAACATCATCTCGTAATCTTTCTACTCCATTGCGTTGACACAGACAACGGTCTCTACTTCCCTTCAGACAAATTAAATGTCAAGAGAAAAGTTTATGACATCAGTCATCTTAAGCATAATATTAGCGCAGAACTTACATCACAGTTATTGTTCTTACTTGCAATGACTGGTTGTGATGACACGTCAAGGATATATAGAATATGTAGCATTCAGCCTTTCAGAAACTTGTTAAGAAAGACTCTGCTTTAGAACTGTGCTGAAACCTTCTGCCAGCAATACCATAATGGTTGTTGGACGTCGTGCAATGATTTATCTGCTCGGAAGCAAAAAAATAAATCCACTTTCATTATTGAGACACACATTGCTGAGTAAACGAGTTGTCACATCCAAATCATTCGTGACACCGGAACCACTCCCACCAACTGAGTCTGCTACAGAATACCAATTATGATGAAAAAAAGACCCTGCACCCCAACACCTTCTGAAAATAATGCATTATAATTACACTACACGATGTTGTTGGAAGGCCTACGGACTTGCTTGCATAGCGGCATGTGGACCTTTTCAAACAGACCTAATATGTGACAATGCTTCATTAGTTGTTGAAGAAAATGATGACGATGACTTAGACATTGGGGAAGAATGAATAGAACTGGTATGCATCATCAACGGTTGATTGCTTTTCAGCAAATGCCAGAAGTAGCAATGCCATAGAACTGAACAGCGCTGATAATACGGCAATAATTGTTCTGAAAAAAACAAGGGTGATTTACAGGCCCCGATG